>NC_091990.1:37936549-38015437 GCF_044704955.1 Pristiophorus japonicus | reverse complement strand
GAGGGGGGAAGAGAGAGAGTCGCGGAGATCCGGGGTGGGGGGGGGGGGGGGGGCGGCGAAGAGAGTCGCGGAAGTCGGGTTGCCGGGGGAGCGGGGGGCGGGAGTCGGGTCGGGAGGAAGCAGGAGCTGGGCGTGGAAGGCAGCCGTATGCACGCAGCCCCAGTGAGGCCATTCGGCCAGGGCTAGGGGCTGCGTGCTTCGGGCCCCTCCCACACAGTTTTGGGCGCCTGGAGCTACTGAACATGCGCGCCCACTGTAGCATGCATGTGCAGAGGTCCCAGCACTGTTTTCAGCGCAGGGACCTGCCTCTGCCCCCAACAGCTCGTGCTGCGCTGCGCCCGGCTGTAGAAGACCTGCAGGGAGCAGGAGAATAGGGAAGTTTTTTTTTAGGCGCACTTTCTGGCGCGAAAAACGGGCGTCCAGGTCCGGGCTGCGCCGTTTTAGGCGCGTCCCGAAACTTGGGCCCAATAAATTGATTTTGCCCCAAATTACAAGAACTTTTGTTGGAGCATTAGAATAGGTGCCGAGGTCGAGAAAAAAAAGGGTTAAATTAAACAATTTAACAATCGTTTCCCAATACCTGCCTTCCACAGTCATTGGTCGAGTCAGTCAGCCCAGTTGTGGCAATCTGCTGATCAAGCCTGCCACCTGCTGGCCCATTCCATAAAATACAATCAACCCACGTTGGTAGTTCTTCGGGATTCATCTTCTTGAGGTTTAACTGTCAACTACAAACCGGCAGGAATTCAGCACTGAGTAATTCTTAGGGCCAATAACCAAGCTCTGCCCTCGTTATAGTTGTCTCTGGTTACACCCTATTGTTGTTCCTCTAATGCGTCTTGTGATGTAGTTATATAGCACCTTTAACATAGTAAAACAAGTTGTTGTTGTAATGCTCATTCACCCCCAGATCATAAATTTTTGGATCCAAGATCCATCAACTATGAAAAGTGGTTTCAATTAAACCAGAATATACTTTTTCAAAAAAGGAATAAAATTCAAACTTTCCACAGAGAGTGGAGAAATCCACAGATATCCTTAGGAATGCGTGCACTGACATGAAGCATGGAAAGGGTCGTGTAGCATTTGGAAGGATTGTGTACAATTAGAAATTTTCTGCTTGCGAGATGGGTAATAGGTATTTTAATAGAGTTCCCCCACCTATACAGCAAGTGAATAATTTACTTGTTCATGACCCAGATTTCAGCTAGTGAACAAGTGAATTTGGTATCCTGGATTAGAAGAACAGAACATAAGAACACAAGAATTAGGAGCAGGTGTAGGCCATTCGGCCCCTCAAGCCTGCTCCACCATTCAATAAGTTCATGGCTGATCTTCTACCTCAACTCCACTTTCTTGCACTATCCCCATATCCCTTGATTCCCTTAATATCACTTAGGACTAGGAGATATCAATCCTCAATCTGCAAGGTGCTTGATGATAGACCTAGCATATAAAGGTCATACATACTTACCTGAAAAACACTGGCAAAAGTTGACCAACAGCTTAAAACTAAAATTGATATAGCCCCCCCCACACCCCGCCGAAAGCAATCAGCTGGTTGACAGGCGGAGGCATGGAATTAGATTGGAGTGCAGCAGTACTTGAGCTTGTCATAACTTAAGCTGAGTTTGCCTTTCTGACTTTAAAAATTTTTTTGCAATACATAAATATGCAGTTTACAACATAGAAACATAGAAATTAGGTGCAGGAGCAGGCCATTCGGCCCTTTGAGCTGCACCGCCATTCAATAAGATCATGGCTGATCATTCAACCTCAGTACCCCTTTCCTGCTTTCTCTCCATACCCCTTAATCCCTTTGGCCATAAGGGCCATATCTAACCCCCTTTTGAATATATCTAACGAACTGGCCTCAACAACTTTATGCGGTAGAGAATTCCACAGGTTAACCACTCTCGGAGAAGAAGTTTCTCCTCATCTCGGTCCTAAATGGCTTACCCCTTATTCTTAGACTGTGACCCCTGGTTCTGGAACTCCCCAGCAATGGGAACATTCTTCCTGCCTCTAACCTGTCCAGTCCCATCAGAATCTTATATGTTTCTATGAGATCTCCTCTCATTCTTCTAAACTCCAGTGGATACAAGCCCAGTTGATCCAATCTCTCCTCATATATCAGTCCTGCCATCCCGGGAATCAGTCTGGTGAACCTTCGCTGCACTTCCTCATTAGCAAGAACGTCCTTCCTCAGATTAGGAGACCAAAATTGCACACAATATTCAAGGTGTTGCCTCACCAACGCTCTGTACAACTGCAGTAAGACCTCCCTGCTCCTATACCCAAATCCTCAAGCTGTGAAGGCCAACATGCCATTTGCCCTTATGGCTAAAGGGATCAAGGGTATGGAAAGAAAGCAGGAAAGGGGTACCGAGGTGAAAGATCAGCCATGATCTTATTGAATGGTGGTGCAGGCTCAAAGGGCCGAATGGTCTACTCCTGCACCTATTTTCTATGTTTCTATGCCTTCTTCACTTCCTGCTGTATCTGCATGCCAACCTTCAATGACTGATGTACCATGATACCCAGGTCTCTTTGCACCTCCCCTTTTCCTAATCTGTCACCATTCAGATAATATTCTGTCTTCCTGTTTTTGCCACCAAAGTGGATAACCTCACATTTATCCACATTATACTGCATCTGCCATGCATTTGCCCACTCATCTAACCTGTCCAAGTCATCCTGCAACCTCTCAGCATCCTCCTCACAGCTCACACCGCCACCCAGCTTAGTGCCATCTGCAAACTTGGAGATATTACATTCAATTCCTTCATCTAAATCATTGATGTATATTGTAAAGAGCTGAGGATCCAGCACTGAGCCCTGCAGCACTCCACTGGTCACTACCTGCCATTCTGAAAAGGACCCGTTTATTCCGACTCTCTGCTTCCTGTCTGCCAATCAGTTTTCTATCCACGTCAATACATTACCCCCAATACTGTGAGATTTAATTTTGCACACTGGATTGCAGTGGATTTACAAATTATTAAGAGGATGCAATGCTGAAGGCATGAAATACATTTTAGAAGGGCATTCCCCCAATCCTTTACACAAGGCAACAGCCTGGCATACCCCAGAAAGTTTATTTCAAGAACATAAAAATAAAGATTAAAAGGCCTCATGGTAGCAGCTGTTTTTGGTATATGCAATTTCATGGCAGGGATGGGGGGGGGGGGGGGGGCGGGGAGAGCAGGATGATTAATACCTGAAGTCACACATCTAACTGTGACTCAGAAACCAACATTTTAATTTTTTTCTGCCTCCAATTCATGCACAAATTCCAGATTCAAATTCATAAACTGCTATGGTGGGATTATGAACTCACATCCTCTGGATTACAAGTCCAGTAATATAACCATTACACTACCAGTCCTGCCATCCAAATGATCAAAATGGTGGATACTGACAACTTTCCCAAATGAAGAGACACTTTGTGAAAGGCTGACAAGTGAATACAAGTTAAAATGTTGTCAGTTTAAACCACTGATGCTTGATATCACCCAGTAACACTTCTTTTTCCAAACAGATAGGAAGATTTGTTTTTAAATATAAAAGAAAACTATATTGGGAGTGGGAGCAAAGAGTAATTTGCATTGTGTGCCAACCCCATGTCATAGGGTATAGATGAACATACGGGTTTCAGTATATAATTCCATAAATGCGAGTGTAGATGTATAAAGGTTTAAAAAGGTCAACAGCATTTTGGGTTTTATAAATAGTGGCATAGAATACAAGAGTAAAGAAATAATGATAAATATATACAAAAAAAACTTTGGTTAGATACAGAGCACTATGTAAAGTTTGGGGCACCCTATTATAGAAAGGACAGCATAAATTCACCAAGAAGTCAACAGGTATGGGAAACTAAAGCATGAGGAAAGATAAGAGACAGGAACCCTTTCCACTGTAGCAGAAGGCTAAGAGATTTGAGAGGGATTTAAAAAAATTTTAAATATAATGAAAAGTTTTGATAGAGTGAATAGGGATAGACTATTTCTTCAGGTTGAGAATCAGTGATAAGTGGCCAACAATTTAAAATCATCACTGACAATAAGGAAAACAATTAGGAGAAATGTATTTATCCAGAGTTGTTGGAGTGCCCAATACTTTGCCACAATCAGTGGTTGAGTCAGAGACCATTTAATCTTTTTAATTCAATAAATATTTGAAGCAGAGGACAGTATATGGTTATTAGGAGGCCAGTGCAATCAGTTTTTAGATTATTCTACAAAGTGCTGGCACAGACAGGATGGGTCAAATGGCCTCTTTATGCTGCAAAGTTGTGGTTCTAACAACTATAAAGAAAATATCTCCTAATCACTTTATTGAAACAATAGACAGACAAGTATAGCAAGCATCAGTAAGGAGAGGTAAATTTGACCAAAAGGACTTGTGAAGTCAAGTTGACTGTGCACCAGCTACTTATTTGAATCTTAATTATAGCAAAGTTACATTTCTAACCACTGGAAAGAAAATGGGCTCACGATTATGAAGTGGAGTTTTCTACTGTGGAAGTTACCGAAAGCTCAAACATCACTGAGTAAGCTGAAGATTTATAAAGCACAACATTATAAATGATGATCTTGCTTCAGAACCCTGATAAATTGGGAGGGAATCACAATGGGCATTGTTCCAAGCTGGTTTCATCTGTGTTTATTCAGCAAACAAAAATCAATTAGCTGATCACTGGTCCCATGCCATCAGTTTTGTTGAGAGAGTCTCTGGGTAAATCTGCAGTCAAAAACTGCTTGGTACGAAGTTAATTATCTTGGTATTAAGCCCCAGAAAGATGTTACAAAGTAACACTTTATCCAATATGGAATGAAATTATATCCAGAAATATCTCATTGTAATGACAGATAGCATGCGTAATAAATATTGAGAGAGCAGTCTCTGCCTGCAGTGCTTTTATATCAGAAATACCCGAGAGCTGAACACAACAATGGAGGTGGAGAAGAAGAAACGACCAGTCAGGATTTAGCTCGGTGGGTTTCTGAAAAATTGGCAGCAACTCCCGAGAAGCTGCCTTCAGCAGACGGAAGATGAGCCTTTCTGGTTGATGCCAGTCATATCATGAAATACAAAGACTCTGTAGTCTGAAAATGAATCCTGGAGTCAACTATTTATCGTGGTTAGAAGCTTCTGCTGCTCGCTGTTCCAAACAAAAAGCAACTCTTTTGTACTTGTGTATATTCTGCCCTCTGCTGGTGCCTATGCACATCCCAGGAACAGAGATTACATTTAGTATATTTTACTGCAAACTAAAACGATCTATAGACGTTATTGGCCCTGAATTTGCGGGCAGCATACCACCTTTGAAATTGACTGCAAGTTCGGAATTTCCGCATGTGCTAAATCCCAAACTTACGTTCTCAAGTTCCGACTAGGCATAGGCTTCATTGCGTCTTTCAACTCTTTTGGAGTAAAACAGAATTAACATTAAATCAAGTGCCCCCTAATTTGGGGAACACTCCAGCCACTTTTCAACTGCCCTTTTTTTTTGTGTTTTTAAAAAAAAAATGTGTTTTTTTTTGATTTTTTGGGGGCAATATCATATATTTTACAAGTGCCCCCTATAAAAGGGGAGGGGGACACAAACCCGGCAATTAAAACAAATTAAATTTTAAAACAAATAAAATCAAATTAAAATTTGTTTGCCGGGGATGACAATGCACTCCAGTCCCTCCGGCGCCCACCTCTCGCGGAAGGCCGCGAGCGTACCGGTGGACACCGCGTGCTCCATCTCCAAGGACACCCTGGCTCGGATGTAACCGCGGAAGAGAAGCAGGCAGTCAGGCTGAACGACCCCCTCGACCGCCCGCTGCCTGGACCGGCTGATGGCCCCCTTGGCCGTGCCCAGGAGCAGTCCTATGAGGAGGCCCTCGGACCTACCCGCTCCCCTCCGCACAGGGTGCCCGAAGATCAGGAGTGTGGGACTGAAGTGCAACCAGAAATTGAGCAGCAGCCCCTTTAAATAGTGGAACAGGGGCTGCAACCTCGTACATTCGATAAAAACATGGAACACGGACTCTTCCAGACCGCAGAAATTGCAAGCGGCCTGGGAGTCTGTGAACCAGCGTAAAAATTTATTGCACGGGACTGCTCCGTGCACCACCCTCCAGGCCAAGTCCCTGATAAATAGTGGGAGGACTCCCGCGTAGAGTGCACTCCATCGGGGACCCCCGCCTCCTCCGGACGGCAAGATGTTGCGCCATGGCGTGTTCGGATGGCAGACGAGGATGGCAAGGTTGAGAATGTGACATTGCGTCTTTCATCCACTCATACAAATCAATGGCTGGTGAAAAATTGGGCTAATTGCCCACTTACTGAGTAATTATACTGAAAATGTTTAAGTCTTGTGCAAACAGTCGCAGGAAGCCTGTGGCACAGCATAAGGGGACCGACCGGATGAGAAAATTGTAGCAACAAAATTAACTGTTTAAGATGAAATGTTCGCAATTAACATTTGAATAAATAATTAAATGATTGGTTTGCAACATTTAAAAAAAATTAGGTTAACAATCTGAGTGTAAAGTGATGAGACTTGTATTGCCAGTATGTGGTAGATGAGGATTGTAACAACTGATGTTTATGAAATTTGAACGAATATACTTTGCTCTAATGAGAGCTTTACAACAGGTTGTTACCATGAGAAGATTGCAGTTACAGAATTTATGACAGCCTGTTTTTTTTTTTAAATATTGCATTTGTGACAATGAATTTTTACATAATAAACTTATTACAGACCATTTGTTAGGACAAGTAGTCTGCACTGATGTTAAGTTTGTAATAGCAAAAATTTGCACAAAGTTTTGCTAGACTGTTTTTAAAAGTTTGTACTAAACGTCTGTGGTTGAGAGAACAATATAAATTGTTTTTGAAGTCACGTATATCTGTATAAAGGAGGCAAAGAAAGGTTCCCGATAATCCCATCGAGTTTAGCTAGAATTTCACTTCGGGAGTATCAGATTGGCAATTGGCCAAGAGTCAGAAAGTGAATGAACCACCGCAACACGTGATCCTAGGTTCGCATATGCACAACGGCGGAACTCTGCAGTGTTTGAAAGGAAGTTCTCGCAGCGAGGATTACGCAAGGTAGGTGAGGAATTCCTTGCGATTGGGGGGGGGGGGGGGAAGAAGGGGGGTTACTCCTTAGCTACGCTGCCAACTGTAAATTCAGGACCATCACAACACTTTTTAAAAATTACATTCCAGCTCATTTGTAACATTCACCAACACCAATACAAAAGTTCTGTTTTAAGGCATTTAATAACTGTGATAAATTAATAAAATACAAGTGGGAAATATGTTGCAAACTTGTGCGAATCAAACATTTTGCTTTTTTACCATCCCTGAGGATTGGAAGGGGGTGGTAGTGCCAATGGACAAGGGCTGAGCATAGGCTGGCAGTGGCTTGTAGTAATGCTTTGGAGCTGGGAGAGGTACATTTTTCCCTACCATTTATTTAGTAGTCTGCAGCAGTCCTTTCAAGACTTCTGCTTAGACTACTGTTGAACTAGAAAAACGAGTCAGAGCTTGCAGAGTGCATGCTCTTATGCAGTTTATCACACCTTTTGTAAAAGAGTCCTAAAACAGGCACAGGACCCTTCTTTATATCTTTGAATTAATCCATCGCTGATTTCAGGCAGCTGTGCGTGACACCTAAAAGCAGCGACCAATGTGGCAGAGGCTATGCCACCAGCACAGGACCACGCACCCAGAAATTGGCACACATTGCACCTGTTTTATGTTCAAAACACAGACTAGTTTCTACCCAAGTGTGTCCAAATAACACTTGCTGAATAAGGCCAATATCAAGTGCTAGGATGTCAAATCAGGCCTACCATGTAAATTGAGTTTGACACTCCTGTTGTAGAAGCACTTCAGGTAAACATCAATGACAAAAAGTCCAAATCTTCACCCGTCTTCTGTCATTTGCAATGCCAGCTATACCTTGACATTTGAACACTGGATAAAGACTTTTGGCTTAACTAGATTCTAATTCAAAACAGTACACATCTAAAGAGTTTGGAATAACACTCAGAACTTCAAAACAACAAAGATGCAGTGTCCCTACTGTCCAGAAAAATCAGCTTGCATCAGTTTCCTGCAATTTTGAACAGAGCAGAAGTTCTTTTCCCCTCTGAGCCCAGTATTTTGGATTTTGAAAGGCCTTCTTTCAAACTGCATACAATAATGTTCCACAATACCAAACTATATAAACATTAGGGAAAATAGAGACATTATTCCACACACCAATTCTTTTCTAATGTCGAGGTCTAATGGTGTATGTAGACATGCAGCGATATCAGGCCAATACATGTGTAATGCTACCTCCAGCATACATAAAACTCTAAATCCAATATCTACATATATAAAAACATTAAAAGATAACAGGACGTTAAAATAATCCAATTGTAAATTGTGATTCTTTTAATAGAACAGTATCCCTAGTGTAAGATAGCTGCCAGTGAATGAGACAATCTGGAATTCAATTGATGAAAATATATAACCAATACTGCTATATATAGCATGATCTGAAGACCTTAACAGGATTAAAGTCTTGTAATTTCAATTCACTGGTACCTACAAGTCTGCTATTCCTAAATCACCAACTAGCTGGTATTTCAACCACATGCAGCACGGTTTAAAAACAAAAATCTGGTTTTAGTTCAGGGACAACAAACTACCTAGGTGGGGAGGGGGGGAAATGGGGAAGAAAACATTGCAACACTGGAGATGAAAAATTACAGATTTATTCCAGTAGACATTCTGACATCAGAATGTGCATTTCCTTTTCGTAGACAATACAAGGATTCAGTAGGCGTGTGTATATATAGTCTCATTACACAATAATGAACCTTGAAAAAACATTACAATAGCCATAACAGCAGCTTTGCAATAAACAATCAGCTTGGTGAAGGGATTAAAACAGGGCATTTGAAAGAAGCCGATAGTAGGCAAGCAGGCTCCATTTGGTATAGGAAGCCAATGCATAAGCAGTTTTTAAAGTCTTCCCATCTCCAGGTCCCCATGTATTACCCACCACTGTACAACAGAGAAGGTATGTATCAAACGCCAAGGCCTCTGCCAACATCAATCTGGAATCAAATATTAGGTGTTACAGCAGCTCATGTTCACCACACCCTCCAAATCATTTCTCCCTCCTCTGCAGGAAAATACCTCCCACTCATCACATCTAACCATCAATGCATCACCAGGGTGCAATGCAAATCAAACTGATTTAGATTAGCTCAAAGACCTTTGTTCAGGACTAAGTCTTAAGTCAATATTTCTAGGTGCTTTAGATAACCACATTTAAGTCTGTACATTAACTACTAGCTGCTGGTCACAAGGGCATGGAGATTCAGCCCCACTTGCTTTAGAACTTGGTAATTTTATCAAAATGAAACTTTCTTTGAGCATGGGAGCAGTTTCTCACAGCCTTGAGTTTGATTACCAAAAGCTTGATGATCTACAGCCTTTAAAAAAATCAATGGCTATTTAGCAACTAAATCTGCTCATGTTCCTGTGTTCTGTGTGTTGGTAATTGTAGAATATTTTAAACAAAAGCTGCCAGATAAGCAGACAGCCCCCCCCCCCCCCCCCAAAAAAAAAGGATTGGACCTTGATTGTGCGCAAGCTTCAATCATACACCTCCTAAAGTTCTGGGGATTTCCTTTTCAAGATTTATATTAATAGTAAGGTAGTTAGCAGATTTGATCATGTGAATATAATTTAGTTTCAGATTTAGTAAATCCAAACGCACCGCCCAAGGTTTATGAAAGTTTGTATACCACTCTGAACAGTGCTGTCTTTCTGTTGATCACTGGGAAATTTGAAACAAGTTTAGAATGTGCTGGCCCCAGGTAAAATGAAAGAAACTTGGTTATATAGATCCTTCGATCTTATTCATTTAAAATTATAGAATAGTGCTCAGCAGACTCAAAATTCCACGAAGAGTACAAAACATCTGAAGCCAGTTACAGATTTATTGATAACCCAAGTTTAAAACAGTTCTGTGAAAGAAAGAAGCTATAAATATAAAGGCATCAAGTTATCAGATCAGGAATATGGAGGGTTTAAGTGAATACTGAAGCAAGTCAACATCACAGTACACTCAATCACCTGCAGAGTGTGCCGGTATCAGATCTAATCACACTGTGAATGCATACAAGTAAAATATACAGTGGCATTTTAAGATGTACCGATGAGAGTGTGAAGCAGAACTAGTAGTGGTAACAATGGGGTGTTCTTGTGTATTAGGATATGAAATACAAGGCTCTGCCATATAGTATAATCATTTAAACACATGCTGGTTATCACAACCCAAATGAAATATCTCCATCTTTCGCCTGTATTACTTGATTGGCCAATTGACCATTTTTCTTCATGTGATTGTGCAGTTGCCTTTTGTTAAAGCAGAAACTCAATTCACTTAGTATTATTAATCAATGATGGAAGCCAAGTGGTTATTCATGGTCATTATTGGTAGCATTTTGAATGAAACATTATTCAACAAAGATCAATGGAACCAAGACAGGCTTCACACTCAATTCACCTCATTACTGGCATGTATTTGAATGTTCTGCACCACTTGTACACAGAACCAGATCAAAGTTAAATAAGCTTGTGACAACAGTTTCCAACAGGAATTCAGGACACCTGAAATGCAACTACAGGATGTTGACAATCACCACACCAAACCACACAGCAGGCTCAGGGCCTCCCATTCCCTTCACTCTAGCCTCCATTCATTTCAATGAAATCCAAGCTTTTCATTATTACAGTTGTGCATTTTTTTGGCATTAAGCTTTTGCAGTGAAGGTATAATTCAAATGTTCTGGCTCCCGCTGAATTTGACAGGGAGACAAAATCTGCAATCTGCAATGTACTGTAGGAATGATATCAGTACCAGCACTAGCACGCACATTCTGGACCATTCTAAGCAGCAAGTAATGCTACACGAACTGTCAGGACAAAGTTATTTATGCAGACAGTATCCCCTTTTGTGGCCCTGCATAAATCCCTCACAAAGCTAGAATTGGTCTTTTCACAAAAGATCAGGTGACTGTAGTTATGTTAACATTGGCAGTAGCAGCATGTACTACCACAATTATCTCAACTTTCACCTAGGGTCCACAAACCGAAGCCTTTAGATAGGAACGATTCAAAATAAGTTTGGGGGGGGGGGGGGGGGGGGTGGCGGGGACACTTGGACAAATAAATCAACAATTGTAGAAATATTTAGGCCATGAAAAGGATGTTATCTTCTATTTGTACAACAGTACAAATCAGATCAGAAGACTGAACCAATGGAAATATTATTCTGGCATGATTGCGGGTTTGGTACTTTGCAAAGCCACCACTGTACTGACACAGCAAGACCTCTCAGTGTACAGATACAGCTTACAGAATCGCTTAGCGTTAATCCACAAACGTTCAGTACACAATGTTCTTCTCATCAAGAGAAAGGGCACCACTCTAGTCTTTAATGCAAGTCCTGCTGTGCTCCGCTTGAGTTTTTTGTGTCTACTGCTGTGTCAGCAGACTTGGGTCACAGGAAGGTTGGCACAGTCATCCTCTGGTTGGGCTACACAGCAGCTCTGGGTGTGCCATTGAGAGTCATTGTCTTCATGTTCTGCATATTCACTTGGTGGCTGCTTGGTCTGTGAGCGCTCACTCCAACCTCAAATACCTCATGGATGGCTTTACGAAAACAATGGAAATTGTAGTCTATCAAACCTGTAACAGAAATCAGGTACACTGAGAAACACTTCTTCAGCTTTCCACTTATCCATCCATCTTGCATCACAGCCACACAACTTCCTGGTGGATGTAGAAGACCTTTGCCAAGATACATGGGCGGCATAAAAAGGGGAAGTAATCTTAATTGAAAGCACTGTAAATTAAGCTCAGCTTCACACATGCAAGAGTTATAAATGTAGGGGCCGTGTCTCTCAAAATAATGAATACACTAGGAAACTATAAATCATAACTATGGTGAGTACTTGCAGTATTTTTTACTACTGAAATATTAGGCCTACATACTTAAAATTCTATAAAACGTACAGTGGGGTTATTTAAATGGCTTGTGTGATCTGCATCCAGGAGGTCCTTACACCCAGATCATGGCACGTATCTAACAGTTCCCGGCTGGTTTTTCACTGCAATCCTTTCCCCAAACAACTCTTGTGGCATGTCCAGCATGGACAAAGGACAGACTGGTCCTCCAGTGCCACCTCCTGCACTGTCAGCAATGTCAGAACACAACACAACAGTTTGTGATTTGGTGTGGGTTTAATTGTATGTATTTTTTTTCCAGGCAGTCAGTTCTAGCATGTGAAGTTTACTATTG
Organism: Pristiophorus japonicus; assembly: GCF_044704955.1. Classification (NCBI taxonomy): domain Eukaryota; kingdom Metazoa; phylum Chordata; class Chondrichthyes; family Pristiophoridae; genus Pristiophorus; species Pristiophorus japonicus. The sequence goes on along the minus strand of NC_091990.1, from coordinate 38,003,064 downwards.
CAACACAAATTCAAGGCAAAATCCTGGTGGATTGGTATCTTGTCAATTGTCTCAAGGTAGAACAGCAGTTTTTGGTGTGCTAATCCAATTTGCTGAATAGCTAGATTGTCTTCTACATTTCACCTCCTGAATTTAAAAAGGAGTGGTTGGTCATATTATAAAAATGTCCAAAAAAGTTAGTAAAATCACCATGACAATATTGTTTAAATAACATTAAACAACATAGAAACATAGAAATTTACAGCGCAGAAGGAGGCCATTTCGGCCCATCGTGTCTGCACCAGCCGACAAAGAGCTGCACAGCCCTCGGTCAGCAAACATGAGGAATATTTTTTTTAAAATAAACACAGCGAGTGATTAGGATCCGTAATCTGTCTGAAAGGGTGGTGGAGGCAGAAGCAATCGTGGCTTTCAAAAAGGAATTGGATAAGTACCTGAAGGAAAATAATTTGCAGGGCTACAGGGGAAAGGGCGGGGAAGTGGGACTGGCTGAAGTGATCTTGAAGAGAGCCAGTATGAGCTCGATGGGTCAAAAGGCCTCCTTCAGTGCTGTAACCATTTGATGATTCTATGAAAAATATGCTAGTGCTCCTCAAACCAGTAGGCCTCGTAGTATGCCCAGTGAAGGAGATACAACAATGATCTTACTACATCCAAAGTCGTACAATGCTCAAGGATGAATAATGTAGGCTGCAAGTTAAATCCTGTGGCCCAAGATTCAAACATTTTTCTTGACTAGCTCCAGAGAATGGTAATGAATGCATCATTCACACAATGGCTACTAAATAAATATTGAGCACTGTAGAATTAGCAGGCAGATTTTGAACTGAATAAGGAACTGGTTGCATTCTTGTAGCTCGATGGTAGTTTTGAAAATGGTAATGGTTGGGATTGGTTACTCGTGGAATCCCATACTGAATGGTGTTTGGACCGTTGTTGTTCATCTTTATCAATGATCGCGATTAAGGCATTGGGGGGAAACTATCCATAAGTTTGCATAGGATACAAGATATGCGTAAGTACAAGACACTTATGAGAAAAACAGATTACAGGCAGATCCAGATATTATAGGGAATGGATCCATAGCTAGCAGATGTCTTTAAATATTGATGTTCAGTAATATGTACGTGGGTATGGGAAATACCAAGCAGTATGTTTACACCATGCAGTGTTACATCCTCCAGGATACTGAGTGGGAGAAGTTAGTGTATGAGTCATTGGAAATCCACAACCACTGCAATGAGGCTATTGCAAAACCAAAATTGTTGGAATGTATCAACAGATCAATTAAATACTATACTGTTGCTGTACAAGGCCATGGTTAGGCTTTATCTAGAACTCTGTCTAGTTTTGGCCCCATCACATGCTGGGTGATAATAGACACAGAAAAAGGTTCGGAGAGGGCCATTAAATTGATAGCTAGTTTAAATGTCCTCAGTTACCACGAAAGGCTTCGAGAGTTGGGGTTTTTTACTCTAGGAAAGTATAGGTTTTTTTTAAAAAAGGAGATTTGATTCAGGTTTTTAAAATAAAAACGTAGATTCAGTCTATGTGGATAGGTTAGAGAGGACCAGGGAACATGAGTACAAGTTACCCAAGTATAGAATTAAGTTAGATGTTATCAGGTACTTCTTTCCAGAGTGTTGTTGACCTTTGGAACCAGTTGCCAGTACATGCAGTGAGTGCAGATTCACCACACCATTCAAAATGGAGTTGGGCGAGTTTGAGTGCGGACAACATCATTGTGTAGGTGGTTATTGGGGATTGCTTCTCCCAATCACCATGATCTCCTGGATTTTACCAAATACCTCTTTGGGGATTGGAGAGGAATTTCTCAGAATTTCTTATGAAATTGACCTATGTTTTTTTCGCCTCTCCCAGGCGTGTGCGTAGCTGGTTAATGGAGAGCAGGAGTCAGTGTGCAGATGTTATAGTGACAGTATAAAACAGACTCAATGGACCAGCTGATCTTACCCAGTCCTTTATTTTCATATGTTCAGGGATATAGCGTAGATATGAAAGTTAGTGGTGTAACCCTATATCTCAAACACCTGGAAACTAAATGAAGTTAGTCTAACAACAGTTAGAAAGCTACAAAATTACTGCTGGTTAGACATTACCAGTACAACAGATCCAGGCGTTAGAGGCCACTAGATCAGCACAAGGAGGCAGACAGTTTTCTCTATGGAGAGATAGGAAGGGTATGTGAGAAAAGGAAAGCTATTTTAAAGGGCAACTACAATCAACCAAATATAAATTAAGATAGATCAAGTGGTTTAAAGTCAGTCACAGTTGGTAAATGTAATCCATCACTGCGTCAGAGAAGCCATTAGAGACACCACTCATCTTTAGCTGGTATTTCTAAATGACTCAGACAACAGACATAAAATGGAAGTCATGTCACAGTAGGGGAACAGTGACTACAGAATGATTATGTTCAACATGATATGGCATTCAGAAATACCAAAGGCCAGGAGCTAGGTGTATACATTTAAAACGATTAACTTCAAAATAAATGAGGGAACAACTTATGCAAATTGGGAAGGATTATTCAGCAACACTTTGGTAGAACACAAGTGGAGCACCTTTAAAAAAATGATTATGCAAGATAAATATATATCTAGAACCAGCAGCTCAGACTAAACAAGCATAACCCCAAATGGAATGATAAACAGAGCAAAAATAAAGAGGAACATGATCTCTACAATCCTGCAGGGAGAAAGTTCAGCAGATTTATTCAGCAGCATCTCAGACCCTAGTTTACATTACCTTTTCTCTCAAAGCTTTCTTCTCTCAGTATGCATACAAGAGCAAGAAACCTAGTCACTTCCTTTAGGTACAGGACTGTTGTGTTGTTGAGTTTGATAATTGCCATAGACTCTTTATCATATGCACTTCCAGTGCCATCTTCTTTAAGTCTACAACAGAGATAATTTATATGTATTACTTTTTTAGATTATTGGGTAATTCAATTCTTCCTGCTACTCTAGAATGCAATTTGATACCCATGGCGGTTCTAAAAAGAGGAAGGCTAGATCCACAGTAAACAACTTCAAGTCAAATTATTGGCATTTTACTGCAGTGTATAATTTCAGTCACTAGACGGCAGAATACACACAGCTTGCAAGCAAAGTTCAGTGTATGAAACATTACATCAGTCTTCCCAATATGGGGTGTGGTATACTCCACACGGTGGATTAGAAAAATGTCACATTCTATCATAACTTGCAAAAATGTTCAACAATTGCTTTACCAGTTTTTAAAATTGCTATTTTTTTTTTAAAGCAGGGGTAAGAACAAGATGAAGGGATTAAGAGACAGGATTGAAGGAATGACAAGATGAGAAAGCTATTGAGAAAAATCACAGGATTCTTGGCTTTATAATCAGAGGGCTTTATAATCAGAGACATGGAGTACAAAAGCAAGGATGTTATGTTCAACCTAATGAGGCCCCAGCTGGAATATTGTCCAATTCTGGGCACCGCACTTTAGGAAGGATGTCAAGGCTTTAAGAGGGTGCAGAGGAGATTTACTAGAATGGCACTGAGGATGCAGGACCTCAGTTACGTGGAGAGCTAGAGAAACCTAGACACTGTTCCAGCAGAGAGTCACACCACTTATGTTAAATAATTAAAAATTTGTCCGTGGTCAGGGACAGGAGGGCGTGACGACGAGTGAGGAAGGTATGGGAACCCAGGATGTAGTGATGGAGGAGCATCAGCCCTTGCTCTTGTCCAACAGGTACGAGGTTCTTACTCCCTGTGAGGACGAGAGCAGGGACTGCAGGGAGGATGAGCAAACTGACCACAGCACCGTGGTACAGGGGGCCATTCAAGTGGGGGGAAGCAAAAAGAAATGTGGTAGTGGTAGGGGACAGTACCATTAGGGGGATAGATACTGTTCTCAGCAGCTGAAAGCACAGGTCCCGAGGCTATATTGCCTGCCCGGTGCCAGGGTTAAGGACATCTCCTCTGGGCTAGAGAGGAACTTGGGGCCCAAATTTGGCCCACCCAGTTTTTCAGTGCACTCTCGTGAGTTGCGTCAACTTCCTAGGATAAAAACGCCGCAAAAAAGTTGTCCCCGGATTCTGGCCGCTCTGTGGCCTCTCCCATGGCTTGGCACGGCATGGCAATTCAATTAGGGGGCGGAGCTAGGGCCTAGCACTTAAGAATGCCGGCAGCTCAACGCATGCGCACTGGAGGTTTCACGCATGCGCAGTAGCTTCTTTGCAGCGTGGGACCCGATGTCCCGCCCCTATCCTAGGCAGAGTGGCCTCACGACACACGCCGGGCTGCTGCACGTCATAGGCCACACCTGGAATACTGCATGCAGTTTTGGTTTCCATATTTACAAAAGGATATACTTGCTTTGGAGGCAGTTCAGAGAAGGTTCACTAGGTTGATTCCGGAGATGAGGGTGTTGACTTACAAAGGAAAGGTTGAGTAGGTTGGGCCTCTACTCATTGGAATTCAGAAGAATGAGAGGTGATCTTATCTAAATATATAAGATTATGAGGGGGCTTGACAAGTTGGATGCAGAGAGGATGTTTCCGCTGATGGGAGCTGATAACTGTGTAGCCAGTAATTTTAATGAGCATACTCAAATCTTTCATTAACCCTGTTGATGAAAATACTTTCCTACATAAGAATTACGAGCAGAAGGTAATTCTATTTTTTATTTGGATATTTTGAAAAAATTATGTAAAAATGTTTTGTCTCTTTATTTCTTTTATTTTTGTAGTTTAAGCTTCCATGAATGCTTCTGTTGTATAGTAAATTAACTTTGCGAAGTTTGTCATATGTCCTGTATAGCTGTTCGATCCTATTTACATTCTTTAGTCAAGGCATTAAGTACCTACCTGCGCTGATTTCTTAACTCTCCGCAAGGGTTTTCTGCGGCCACATACACTGGCCTAAGTTAGTTTGGATCAACTATTAGCTGTGCAAAGTGGCTTAAATGGCCAAAGGGGGCATAGGTGGCTGGTAATGCCCGCTTTTGAACAAAACTAAATTAAACTAAAAAAAATCCTAACTAACTCACTTACACTGGTGCAAATTGAATGTGCAAAATGGGGATTTTTAAGATACTCCAGAAAAATCAACTCTTGGCCAAATTTGGGGCCCTTGGAGTGGGAGGGGAAGATCCAATTGTCGTGGTCCATGTAGGTACCAATGACGTAGGTAGGACAAAGAAAGGAGGTTCTGCTGAGGGAGTATGAACAGCTCGGGGCTAAATTAAAAAGCTGAACCACAAAGGTAATAATCTCTGGATTATTACCTGAGCCACGAACAAATTTGCATAGGGTAAATAAGATCAGAGAGATGAATGCGTGGCTCAAAAAGTGGTGTGGGAGAAATGGGTTTTGATTCATGGGGCACTGGCACCAGTTCTAGGAAAGAGGGAGCTGTTCTGTCAAGGCGGGCTTCATTTGATCCAGGCTGGGACCAGTGTCCCGGCAAATCGAATAACTAGGATTGTAGATAGGGCTTTAAACGAGTTAGTGAGGGGGGAAAGAGGGATCCGTTGAGCGGAAATTTTAAAAGTCAAAAGAGAAAGGAGAAGGCAATAGTCTAGGATATCAATCAGGGTAATGATAACCAGAGTGTGACAGGAAGGGACAGAGTGTGTACACAGAGTGCATCAGAAAGTGGGGAAAAATGGTAAAAGGACAAAATTAAAAGCTCTTTATCTGAATGCACGCAGCATTCATAACTAGATAGATGAATTGACAGCACAAATAGAAATAAATGGGTATGATCTGATAGGCATTAGAGACATGGTTGCAAGGTGACCAAAGGCTGGGAACTGAATATTCAGGGGTATTTGCCATTTCGGAGAGATAGGAAGAAAGGAGATAGGGTAACTCGGTTAATAAAGGATAAGATCAGTGCAGTACTGAGAAATTATATTGGCTCAGAAAATCGAGATCTAGAATCAGTTTGGGTGGAGATAAGAAATAATAAGGGAAAGAAGTCACTGGTGGTAGTCTACAGGCCCCCAAACAGTAGCCACACTGTAGGACAGAGTATAAATCAAGAAATAATGGAGGCTTGTAAGAAAGGTATGGTAATAATCATGGGTGATTTTAATCTTCATACTGATTGGACAAATCAAATTGACAAATGTAGCCTTGAGGAACAATTCATAAGAGTGTATACGGGATGGTTTCTTAGAACAAAACGTTGCGGAACCAACCTGGGAGCAGGCTATTTTAGATCTGATAATGTGTAATGAGACAGGATTAATTAACAATCTCATATTAAAGGATTCTCTTGGGAAGAGTGATCATAGCATGGTAGAATTTCAAATTAATTTTGAGGGTGTGAAAACTACGTCACAAACTAGTGTCCTGAACTTAAATAAAGGCAATTACAAAGATACGAAGGCAGAGTTGCCTAAAGTGAACTGGAAAAATAAATTAAAGGGTATGACAGTAGATAACCAGTGGCAAACATTTAAAAAGAGATATTTTGTAACTCAGCAAAGATGTATTCCAGTGAGAAAGAAAGACTAAGAGAAGAATGAACCATCCCTGGTTAACTAAGGAAGTAAAGGATGGTATCAAATTGAAAAAGGCATACAATGTTGCGAAGAACAGTGGAAGGCCAGAGGATTGGGAAATTTTTAGAAACCCTAAAAGGACAACTAAAAAAATGATGAGAGAGAAGATCGTGTGAGAGTAAAATAGCAAGAATTATAAAAACAGATAGTAAGAGTTTCTACAGGCATATAAAAAGAGAGTAGCAAAAGTAAACTTTGGTCCTTTGGAGGATGAGACTGGAGAATTGATAATGGGAAATAGTGAAATGGCAGAGACTTTGAACAAATATTTTGTATTGGTCTTCACAGTAGAAGACACAAAGCATCCCAAAAATTGATAATCAAGGGGCTATTATGGGGGAGGGGACTTAAAACAATCACGATCACTAGGATAAAACTACGAGGCAAACTAATGGGACGGAAGGTGGACAAGTCCCCTGGACCTGATGGCCTGCATCCTAGGGTATTAAAAGAAGTGGTTAGAGATAGTGGATGCATTGGTTGTAATCTACCAACATTCCCTGGATTCTGGAGAGATCCCAGAGGATTGGAAAACCACAGATATAACACCTCTATTTAAGAAAGAAGGGAGACAGAAAGCAGGAATCTATAGACTAGTTAGCCTAACATCTTTCACTGGCAAAATGCTGGAATCAATTATTAAGGAAGAGTGTCAGCCATGGCTCAGTGGGTAGCACACTCGCCCGAGTCAAAAGTTTGTGGGTTCAAATCCCACACCAGGCACTTAAGCACATTAAAAAAAAAAAATCTAGGCCGACACGTCAGTGCAGTGCTGAGGGAGTGCTGCACTGTCAAAGGTGTCATCTCATCCACGAGACGTTAAACAGAGGCCCCATCTGCCTTCTCAGGTGGATGTAAAAGATGCCACAACACTATTTCGAAGAGGAGCAGGGAAGTTATCCCCGGTGTCCTAGCCAATATTTATCCCTCAATCAACATTTTAAAAAATTATCTGGTCATTATCACATTGCTATTTGCTGTGCGCAAGCTGGCTGCCGCGCTCCCATATTACAAGTGACTATACTCCAAAAAGTACTTCATTGGCTGTAAAGCGCTTTGAGATGTCCAGTGGTGGTGAAAGGCACTTTTTAAATCCAAGTCTTTTATAAAAAAAAAGGGAGTCTCAGAATAAGGGGCCTCCCATTTAAAACTGAGATGAGAAATTTCTTCTGAGGGTTGTAAATCTGTGGAATTCTCTGCCCCAGAGAACTGTGGAGGTTGGGTCATTGAATATATTTAAGGCGGAGGTAGATAGATTTTTGAGCGATAAGGGAGTAAAGGGTTATGGGAAGTGGGCAGGGAAGTGGAGCCGAGTCCATGATCAGATCAGCCATGATCTTATTGAATGGCGGAGCAGGCTCAAGGGGTCAAATGGCCTACTCCTGCTCCCATTTCTTATGTTCTTATGTTAATAGCAGGACATTTAGAAAATCATAATGCAGTCAAGCAGAGTCACCATGGTTTTATGAAAAGGAAATGTTTGACAAATTTGCTGGAGTTCTTTGAGGATGTAACAAGCAGGATGAATAAAGGGGAACCAGTAGATGCACTGTATTTGGATTTCCAGAAGGCATTCGATAAGGTAACTAGTGGGGTGCCACAGGGGTCAGTGCTGGAGCCTCAACTATTTACAATCTATATAAATAACTTGGGTGAAAGGATCGGGTGTAGTGTAGCCAAATTTGCTGATGATGCAAAGATAGGTGGGAAAGCAAGTTGTGAGGAGGACGCAAAGAATCTGCAAAGGGAGATAGATAGGCTAAGTGAATGGGCAAAAATGTGTCAGATGGAGCATAATGTGGCAAAATGTGAGGTTATCCACTTTGATAGGAAAAATAAAAAAGCACTATTATTTAAATAGGGAGAAATTACAAAATGCGGCGGTACAGAGGGATCTGGGGGTCCTTGTACAGAAACACAGTTAGCATGCAGGTACAGCAAGTGGGAAAGCAAATGGAATGTTGGCCTTTATTGCAAGGGGGATGGAGTATAAAAGTAAGGAAGTCCTGCTCCAACTGCACCTGGAGTACTGCATACAGTATTGGTTTCCTTATTTAAGTAGAGATATAGGAAGCAGAGTCAGGATAAACTGTCCTTTTCAGAATGGCAGGCAGTGACTAGTGGGGTGCCGCAGGGCTCAGTGCTGGGACCCCAGCTCTTCACAATATACATTAATGATTTAGATGAAGGAATTGAGTGCAATATCTCCAAGTTTGCAGACGACAGTAAGCTGGGTGGCGGTGTGAGCTGAGGACGATGCTAAGAGGCTGCAGGGTGACTTGGACAGGTTAGGTGAGTGGGCAAACACATGGCAGATGCAGTATAATGTGGATAAATGTGAGGTTATCCACTTTGGTGGCAAAAACACGAAGGCAGAATATTATCTGAATGGCAGATTAGGAAAAGGGGAGGTGCAACGAGACTTGGGTGTCATGGTACATCAGTCATTGAAAGTTGGCATGCAGGTACAGCAGGCAGTGAAGGCGGCAAATGGTATGTTGGCCTTCATAGCTCGGGGATTTGAGTATAGGAGCAGCGAGGTCTTACTGCAGTTGTACAGGGCCTTAATGAGGCCTCACCTGGAATAGTGTGTTCAGTTTTGGTCTCCTAATCTGAGGAAGGACATTCTTGCTATTGAGGGAGTGCAGTGAAGGTTCACCAGACTGATTCCCGGGATGGCAGGACTGACATGAGGAGAGAGTGGATCGACTGGGCCTCTATTCACTGGAGTTTAGAAGGATGAGAGGGGATCTCATAGAAACATTAAATTCTGACGGGACTGAACAGGTTAGATGCAGGAATAATGTTCCCAATGTTGGGGAAGTCCAGAACCAGGGGACATAGTCTAAGGATAAGGGGTAAGCCATTTACGACTGAGATGAGAAGAAACTTCTTCACTCAGTTGTTAACCTGTGGAATTCCCTACCGCAGAGAGTTGTTGATGCCAATTCAATGGATATATTCAAGAGGGAGTTAAATATGGCCCTTAAGGCTAAAGGGATCAAGGGGTATGGAGAGAAAGTAGGAAAGGGGTACTGAGGTGAATGATCAGCCAGGATCTTATTGAATGCTGATGCAGGCTCGAAGGGCCGAATGGCCTACTCATGCACCTATTTTCTATTTTTCTATATCTGCATTGGAGGCAGTTCAGAGAAGGTTCACAGGGTTGATTCCTGAGATGATTGGGTTGTCATATGAAGAAATGTTGAGCAGGTTGGATCTATACTCATTGGAGTTTAGAAGAATGAGAGGTGATCTTACTGAAACATATAATATTCTGAGGGGGCTTGACAGGTTGGATGCAGAGAAAATATGTTTCCTCTCGTGGGGAATCTAGAACTAGGGGGCATAGTCTCAGAATAAGAGGATCGTCCATTTAAAATGGAAATGAGGAAGAATTTCTTCTCTTGGAGGGTCGTGAATCTTTGGAATTCTCTACCCCAGAGAGCTGTGGAGGCTGAGTCATTGAATAATTTAAAAAGGTGGCGATAAATAGATTCCTGAAGGATAAGGGAGTCAAGGGTTATGGGGAGGGCAGGGAAGGGGAATTGAGGCCATGATAGGATCAGCCCTGAGCTTATTGAATAGCGGATCAGGCTCGAGGGGCCAGATGGCCTACTCCTGCTCCTATTTCTTTGCTCTAAAGAGAATAATTTACATAAGAACGGAGACGGTTAAGGAGACATTTAATAGTGATGTTCAGAAACTAGAAGGGTTTTGACACACTAAATAAAGGATAAATTGTTTCCAGTGGCAGAAGGGTAGGTAACCAGAGGACACATATTTAAGGTAATTGACAAAAGAACCAGGTGGTGAGATGAGCAGAATTTTTTTTTAATAAACACGACAAGTTACGATGATTTGGAATGCACTGCCCGAGAGGGTAGTGGAAGCAGGTTCAATAATAACTTTCAAAAGGGAATTGGATAAATATTTGAAGGGGAAAAATTTGCAGGGCTATGGGGAAAGGACAGGGGAATGGGACTAACTGGATAGCTCTGAGAGCCAGCACAAGCATGATGGGCTGGATGGCCTCCTTCTGTGCAGTATCATTCTATGATTGCAATCATAGGAAAACACTTCACAACATTACCAGGAGGACCAATTTACTTATGCACATGTGCAGTGGGTGAAAATGCTAGCAAAATGAAAAAAATTACAAGATCCCATCCTTTTTTCTCAATTCGCAAATATAATCTGCGACATTGGCCGCGATTAATTTGTCCGGTTTTATAGTACAGGCTACAGAAGTGTATTAAAAGCTGTAAATACTCTAATACTTATGGTTACTTACCCATAAATGCAGGAGACATCAATCACCACATCTATCATATCGCAGCACAGCTCATATGACTGCATGTCTACAGGCGAACTGTCTGTGGCAATATAGATTTTACTGACTACATCAAAAAGAAAAGCTTTTTCAATCCCAGAATTCTGCAGAAAAAAAATCATTCAATAATTTAAACGTGTTTATTTCGCTTTAATTAAAAAACTGTTACTGGTTTAGTGATTTTTACCATCACAAAACCTCAACTTTACACTATTGTTTTTTGAAACCGTTTGAACCGTTACAGCAGCCACTGCAATAAAAGCATACTAAAAAAACTGCTTTAATTATGATGCAACCAGAAGCAGGAAGCAGTCAGGATAGCACTGTCCTGTCTTTTGGGTGCTACTTTTCCCCTGCAATCATTACTTGGATGCTTTTGCCATATGATCTACTCCTCTTAATTTCAAGTCACTTAATTCAAATTATTTAATAATTCAATTATTTCAACACTAAATTCCCACTTTGCTGTGTTATTGCTGCTGCTCAATTCAAATTGTTGGAAAATTATTTATGGTGCAGAAGAGACACTTATCAGGAGTAGACAATAATTCTAATTTTAAGCATATTTTGAACAGCACCATGTGCCAACTAATGAAAGACAAACTCAGGGCTAGATACCTAAACCTTTTTTAAAAGTAGGAAAGGCCACAAATTTTCGAAATCTAATAATAAATTATGGCATCCACTAAATTAAATACAGATCTCCAACAGATGTTCTATTAAAAACTTAATGGTGTCATTTGTTGTGGTAGTAGAGGGGCAAGGAGAGAGAAAAGCAGAAAAAGAATTTTAAAAAATTTAATTACTGTTAAGTGATCAATGGTATTCACAAAGATGTAAGACGGACAATGGTTTGCATTTTTCAATCACCTTTGAAGAACTGATGAAAGGCTCCAGTTTCCCAGGTAAGCGGCTGACACAATCCTGGTGCCTCACTGATGTGGTGCCCAGGCTTTTTGACCTAGGCAACCCACCTCAATCACAAGGCCAGGTCCCATCTTAGAAGTCCTCAATCCCACAAACAACAAACAGGAAATGAGCTAGTAAATAAAATTTTAAAAAATAAACATCTAAACAATTGGAAGAGCTCAACCAATTACCTACTGGACCGCCATTTTTGATTTACAGTTCAATAGGAGGGGTCAAGTTCCAGGAGTATAACTTTCATAGTCATATTGCTGACGTTCCTGAATGAACAGTAGCCCAGAATTTGGAATGAACTGCACCAGATTACAATATGATCTTTGTGACTTCACTCCAGAGTTATACTGCACATTTTGCATTGTGAAGCAGGTTTGGCATTCCACCAACACAAAATGTATGTTACAGGTATAACTATCAGATAATAGATCAACTTCGATTAGGGGCTTGAAATGTCCAGGTAGAATTTTTTTTTTATTTAAAAAAAAAAGTGATCATCTTTCATTCTGGATTGAAATAGTTTAAACCTAGGTACTCACCGATATAAAGATGTTAAGCAGATTTTCCAGTGTTGGCAGCTGTGGGATAAGCTTCTGTACTACTTTACTAAATGCTTCAAATATTGAATGATCATAGATGCTGGTTAAGTAAAAGCTGATAAAAGGAAAGGCAATGTAATCAGTAACATTGAACAATTCTGCCAAGTCAAAAACTATTCAACCTGCCCAGAAGCACACCAACAAAATACAACCTGAAGAAACTGCGATATTTTATTCAAGTTCAGCCAATATACACTTTAGCTAATATTTTACTTCATTTTTTTTTCAAAGCTACATTTTGTGACAGAGGAATTCTAGAAACAGAAAGCACAATTATTTCATGATTAAGCTCTTAGTGGCCTGCACATGTGATCAAATCCCTCCAAAGCCACAATAACCAAACAGATTTTAGTGCAAACAGATCATGGCAGAATCATCACTCATGTTATTCCCACCGGCTCCTGATCTTACAATCCTTTTTTTTTTCATGTGGCTGGAAAGGTGGATTAAAGCATACACGTGTCTGTCCAAGAAATAATTTCACCAATTGTTGCTCTGGTATCAGTGCCTGGCCTATCCAGGAAAAAGCACCTCTTCCTTTTTAATAGGCCTCTCAGAAACTTTGCAATTCTAAATCAGAATGCTGAATTTCTGAAACTAATGGTTAGGGATATGAATGCACTGCAAGGCTGCAATCTAAAAGTGAATATGCTGCGAGTGCAGTGCATTGAAGCTCATGGTTAGCGGGTTTTGACCCAGAACTCCTCACATGATGAGTTACTGATCTCAAGTCATGCAGCCATGGAGAGACATTGAGAAAATTACATGTACTTTCCAACAGGGGAGCTCTAAGAGAATAAAGGTGGCCAGTCACCCTAGGCATATTCTCTTGCATTAATAGTAAATGTCGAGGAGCAGATCTCCATTCAATTATTTTACCCAGAGAAAGACAGAAAATAATTATCCTTATACTGGTTAAGGCACTACTGGTCCCCAGGAGCTGCCAAGTATACCCATTTAGCATAGCCTCTTCTCCCTCTTAGACATGTAAATAGAGAAATTAGATAGAAAAAAGTGAACTAAAGCTTTATACAAAAACAGGGCAGAAAATAGGAAGAAAAGGATGAGTGCTCCAAGAACAAGTGTTCAAAGTTGAATTAAAATTGTATAATGTTTATTTTTGTAGTTTAGGGCTATTATGTCAAGCTGAATATTTTAGTAGTTGTATTAAAGTATTCACTTAATCGTCACAAAAATTATTAGAACTAGCTGCTCAGGAGAGCCGGGCCTTTTGCTGGATGTGCTAGCTGCATAAAACGTTGCAAATGTGGAGTGGAGAAAAAAATCTACTCAAAAAGGTCTGGGCTACAATCATCTTAAAGCAGTCATTGAAAAGCTATACTTGTCTAAACAAGGTATACAAAGCTTAGTGTTTGTAATTTATTTCATGGTTGGTTGAAGCTCTTTTAAACAAAATGATAAAGGATGATAAAATAGGCTGAATTGCAAATAAAAAGTTTTATTATTCTAGACTTGAGCAATAACTCAGACCAAAGTATCAAATAAAAAGCAAAAAACTGCAAATGCTGAGAATCTGTAAACAAACATTGGAAAACGGTGGAAATACAAATCAGGTCAGCCAGCATCCGACCTTTTTCTGCATCCTTCGGTTCAATTTTTTTGTGCCATAACTAGCTGGAAGTGAGGGCTACTAACAGCGTGGAGAGCGCAACAGGGCATCTGGGACCTCAGTGAATGAGGAGACCAACAGTGTACCTCTTAAACCAATTAGATTTAAGGATTGAGAAAGAAAAATGACAGGAGGGAGGGTGAATTAAGAGTCAAATCATGTACAGAAAGAGGAAGGGAAAGAAAGATTGGATTGAGAGAGAAATAAAAAGGGAGGGGAAAAAAAGGGAAAATTTTAAATGCCATTTTTAAAATCTTGAAGAACAATTTACCACCTTTAGGAATGAGATTCCACAGTTTAAATTGTTCAATTTCTGGGCCAGAGATCTTGATTGGCAGTACATTAACAATTAGCAACTCGTTAAAAAGGTAGTTACGTTCTTAACTACAAGACCTTCTGGGGCAAGTTTAATGGGCAATTAATGCGCAAATTCAGAAAGTTCTCCAAAATAATGGGGAGGCTTTGGCTGAAATGCCGTTTACGCAAATTAAACGGCGGAGCGATGTACATCAACCAGCAAGTTCTGCAGAGTCGCAACTCACAGCGTACCTCAATCCCCTGACCTTGCTGGACAATTTACACATGAATAGTGGAATGTGTCATTAACACTATTTTTACAAGTTCATTATAAAATGTATTAGGACTTAGACAACCAAAAAGCTGGAGGCTGAGATTCTGAAGTAAATATTAAGACTGTGACAATTACGCCAGTGATTCACATTTCATATTGATGATTAATTAGAACATTAACACATCAGATTTCTGAAGGGGAAAAAACTATGGAGCATCTTTGACAGCAACAAGACTGACAGCAATACAGCAGTACTTCTGTCATCCACATTGCTTACCTCAGGTGGAGTTTCTCTAAACCAGCATCAGCAAGGTCATCATTGGCTCGCTGATGAATGTCTCTTTGGGTTTCTATCTTGTGATCATCTGACAAACCATCTACTTTGTGGATGAATACTTCAAAATTGATTTCAGGATTGACTTTGTATGCTCGGGATACTGTCAAGTGAAGTCTTGCTAGAGCTTCCATATAATCATCCTGCCAAGGACACAACACTCATCAGTACGCTGACATTTGAAAAGAAGGCAACACAGAAACCATCATCAGCATCAAAAAAATTATTCAGTGTGTGCATTCGGACCAATAAAAAGCGATCCCAAACCAGTCGTCAGCTTTTGCAAAACAGCGATCACTCTACTCTCATTTTTCAACGTTTTATTTTTCTGCCAATCAACCACGCAGCAGGTCCAATTACCGCTGTGCGTAATTATGGCACACATTTTTGTTTCATTTCTTGTTTGGAGGGTAGGGGAAGAGGAAGAAAGGCAATTAAAAAAAAAAAGAGACAAAAGCAGCTCAACTGGTTTGGATGCCTGTTGATTTTGTTTCTTAGTAACTATTTTATGCAATGGACCGACACTGTAAATGGTTCTGTCGAGCCAGAGATCAACCGTCAGTTCTGGCAGTAACGTAATTGAGATTTATTGTTGCAGCAGGAGGCAGCAGTTTGGGTCCTGGCATTGTGATAAAACAGATATATCTGGGCTCAAAATTAATTTGCAAGGTGAAATGAACTGCTGTCCCTTCTGCTTTCGTCAATCTGTTTATAGTTGTTTTCCCATGGTTGAAAAGTGAACTCTCTGTACACCCTCCAACTAACCTTAGATATTTTTAGTTGCTGCAGGTTTTACCTTTAACCAAGTTTGAGAATCATAGAATGTTACAGGACAGAAACAGACCAATTGCCCCGTCAAATCTGCAGATAAGCTAGTTTTATTATGCAACACACAGAATTATGAAGCATAAAAACAAATGCGAGGGTTGGTATTCTTTTCATATTTCTTCTCTTACCTGCTCTGTCCTGAAGGCATTTACTCAGTTTCATTTCCAGTTAGCAACAGTTCTCACCAAAAGACCATTTCTTCACTGGAGTACCAGCAGGCTATTCAACTGTAGAAGCCATCATGCGAACAATGATGGACAGGTAAAGGCCATCTGCTCCATCGAGTCTGTCCCACAAAATTATGATACCTTGTGTATCACAACATATACACTGCACCCCACCCCAAACCATGCGATCTCCAGGGAGAGAAAACAAAAAAGCAAAAAAATCCAGGACAATTTGGGAAGGAAAAAAAAAATCAGAAATTCCTCTCCGATCCATCTAGGCGATCGAAATTCATCCAGATCACTCTGGTTCTGAATGCCCTGCAGTACCCACCTTCTGTAAAAGGCGATCTCCGCCCCAGCCAGAAACAAATACAGCTCTCTCTCGAAGGAATTCAGCAAATCACCATCCACCGCACGTGACGGCAGCTTGTTCCAGAGGTCCACTATTCTCTTGGAAAAGAACTACCTCCTGATATCTAACCTAGATCTAGTCTTATATAGTCTTAGTCTAAATAGCGGATGCATTGACAGTCATTATCCAACATTCCATAGACTCTGGATCAGTTCCTATGGAGTGGAGGGTAGCCAATGTAACCTCACTTTTTAAAAAAAAGGAGGGAGAGAGAAAACAGGAAATTATAGACCGGTCAGCTGGACATCGGTAGTGAGTAAAATGATGGAATCAATTATTAAGGATGTCATACCAGCGCATTTGGAAAGAGGTGACATGATAGGTCCAAGTCAGCATGGATTTGTGAAAGGGAAATCAAGCTTGACAAATCTTCTGGAAATTTTTTGAGGATGTTTCCAGTAGAGTGGACAAGGGGACACCAGTTGATGTGGTGTATTTGGACTTCCAGAAGGCTTTCGACAAGGTCCCACACAAGAGATTAGTGTGCAAAGTTAAAGCACATGGGATTGGGGGTAGTGTGCAGACGTGGATTGAGAACTGGTTGGCAGACAGGAAGCAAAGAGTAGGAGTAAATGGGTACTTTTCAGAATGGCAGACAGTGACTAGTGGAGTACCGCAAGGTTCTGTGCTGGGGCCCCAGCTGTTTACATTGTACATTAATGATTTAGACGAGGGGATTAAATGTAGTATCTCCAAATTTGCGGATGACACTAAATTGGGGGGCAGTGTGAGCTGCGAGGAGGATGCTATGAGGCTGCAGAGTGATTTGGATAGGTTAGGTGAGTGGGCAAATGCATGGCAGATGAAGTATAATGTGGATAAATGTGAGGTTATCCACTTTGGTGGTAAAAACAGAGAGACAGACTATTATCTGAATTGTGACAGATTAGGAAAAGGGGAGGTGCAACGAGACCTGGGTGTCATGGTACATCAGTCATTGAAGGTTGGCATGCAGGTACAGCAGGCGGTTAAGAAGGCAAATGGCATGTTGGCCTTCATAGCGAGGGGATTTGAGTACTTAAGGTTTTGTACAAGTATGCCTCGTCTTGTACTCAGTTGTCCTATGGATATACCCCAGCACCTTATTTGCTCCATCTAATCGCTTCATGGCATTGCTCATATACCTTTAAGGATAGATGCACTAGACTACCCAAATCTTGGTCTATCTCCACCATCTTAATGCCTTTCCCTGTAGGGTGCATGAGAATGTTGAGCATTTGCTCTGTCCATATGCATAACACTGCACCTATTTAAGTTATACATCATTTTCCAGTCATAAGCCCAACACATTAAGATCTGCCTGAAGCAGACGAGCATCACCTACAGTTCTAACACTTGCATAGATCCTGGCATCATCTACAAATCTGCAGATTGTGCCTCTAACACCAACATCCAGATCATTAATAAAAATAGTAAAGAGGAACGGTCCCAACACTGAGCCAAACCTATCCTTATTTAATGTTCACACACATGTATACACCCAACAGGCATCACTGAATACCAAGAATACTTGAATAGCAAGAGCCCTAACCAATCATCCTTCCTAGCCTGGCCCAGGGGGAGGGGGAAAGAGGGGAACCACCATACCAGCTAACATACTCTTGCAAGTGCTCATGAATCCAGTTTGAATTTGACAAGTGTGCAGATCTGGCTCATTAACAACTGTCTATTGTACACGGGGTTATTAAAAAACTGTTCAACAATGTTAGAGAGAAACAGGAGAACACAGTATTTTAGTTAACTTGTCAACGAAAAGGATTGCTGCTTTTATCTTGAAGTGCTGTCAGCTGTGGCTCAGTGGGTAGCACACTCGCCTCAGAGTTAGAAGGTTGTGGGTTCAGGTCCCGGTCCAGGGGCTGGAGCACAAAAAAAATCTGGGCTGACACTCCATGCATCGCTGAGGGAGAGTTGCACTGTTGGAGGTGCCGTCTTTCGGAAGAAACGTTAAACCAAGGTCCCATGGAAAAGATCCCATGGCACTATTTCGAAGAAAAGCAGGAGAGTTATCCCTGGTGTCCTGGCCAGTATTTATCCCGCAATCAACATTAAAGAAAAACAGATTATCTGGTCATTATCACATTGCTATTTGTGGGAGTTTGCTTGCGCGCAAATTGGCTGCCACATTTCCTACATTACAACAGTGACTACACTCCAAAAGTACTTCATTGGCTGTAAAGCGCTTTGAGACGTCCGGTGGTTATGAAAGGCACTATATAAATCCAAGTCTTTATTAATCCAAAAATGGATTAGTCACTCTCCTGAGATGAGGGCTTTACAAAGGTAGATTCACCCCTTTAAACAAATATTCTGACCAATTCTGTATCTTTTCTAAGATGCCTCATCTCCATTTATCTCCTTTAAGTTTTTTTGTGAACATATTCCTTCCCAGACAGAGACCTCTGTGTAACTAGCTGTCGACAAATTGCGTGGGAGCAGCCTGGATTTCTTGAGCTCCGTGTTATAACAGTTTGGTGCATCAATGTCTTATCCCACTGCATCACTGAGTAGACTTCCCTAGACAGTTTCCTAATCAGACAGAACACGTGTACAGAAATGGCATCTCCGGTTTTGCCACTAACCGTACGCACATCAGGCGAGAAGGGAGAATAAACATAGCTGCAACATTCCACCAGCACTTCACATTCTAACATATGCTTTGCCATCAGTTTAAACTTCAAAAAATTCAGCAGGTTTGGAGAAGTGTGATGTTGATACAAAAGGTACATTATCTAGGGAAAGATGAAAAATGGTGGATTCATTATGAAAAATAGCCATATAAAAATGTACACATTTCTCCAACTGAACACAGATTATTTGGCAAAAAAATTGTGCCCTTAGAACTGATGAAATCCATTTTACTTCCCAGGAAAGGGGTGGGAGGGACAGCCAGGTTGTAACAATGTAACACTAGCTTTCAAACGCACTAGTCTCAAATCTCACGTGGATGGCACTTACTACAAACTAAATTGCGTACGATTGTTCAGCTTTGAGAAACTGCATTATTTGGACCAAGAATTTAAACATAGGCCCAGAATTTGCTGGGAAAATAATGGCAAGTTTAATGCACACATTATTAGTCTGCAAATTACTCAGCAATTTATGGAGAAGAGATACGCCATGAGTAGCGAATCGCAGGATGATTTGTGCCGTTCTGCCATAAGCCTTGCGAAAACAGGAGCTCACGAGTTAAGAATTTGCTGCATTTGTGGTTAAAACAAATTAAACTCACATCAGAAAGTTAGAACTGGTAACACAAGGACCCTTTTAATGACCCTCTCCGCCTCAAAGGGAACAATTGAAACTGTGGAGTCTCATCCCTGCAGATAAATTGTTTTGAGATATTTTAAATTTACATTTTTCTTGCTTTTCCTTTCCTGTCTCTTAATCTAATCTTTCTTTTCCTCTCAATTTCACTACGTATATCTGATTTGACTCCAATACACCCTATTTTCTTCTCTGTCATTCCTGTTTCTGTCTCTATCCTTAAATCTCATTGATTAAGACAGACTGTTGGACCAGTTGTTCACAAAGGTCTCAGATGCCCCGTGGACCTCCATTACCAGCTCACACCCAACAATTTGCAATGCTAAAAATTTGAGTTGGCGATGAGGGAAAAAAGTCCAACAAATGGGGACGATGCCTCACTCCAACAAATTCTCAGCCAGTGTTCAAAGCTATGAGCAAACACTAAGGCATCTTTGTAACTAATCTAGAGTTCAATTGTCAATAACGTCTAACCGATTGAATACATTTAATAAACTTAGAATCAAATCTCAGATCCTAAACACTAATTTCAGCCTTTCAATAATTCAGAAAATAAGCTGATAGTCAGGTGAAGCAGGGTGGGGAAACATAGAAAATAGGTGCAGGAGTAGGCCATTTGGCCCTTCTAGCCTGCACCGCCATTCAATGAGTTCATGGCTGAACATTCAACTTCAGTACCCCATTCCTGCTTTCTCACCATACCCCTTGATCCCCCTAGTAGTAAGGACCTCATCTAACTCCTTTTTGAATATATTTAGTGAATTGGCCTCAACAACTTTCTGTGGTAGAGAATTCCACAGGTTCACCACTCTCTGGGTGAAGAAGTTCCTCCGCATCTCGGTCCTAAATGGCTTACCCTTTATCCTTAGACTGTGACCTCTGGTTCTGGACTTCCCCAACATTGGGAACATTCTTCCTGCATCTAACCTGTCTAACCCCGTCAGAATTTTAAATGTTTCTATGAGGTCCCCTCTCATTCTTCTGAACTCCAGTGAATACAAGCCCAGTTGATCCAGTCTTTCTTGATAGGTCAGTCCCGCCATCCCGGGAATCAGTCTGGTGAACCTTCACTGCACTCCCTCAATAGCAAGAATGTCCTTCCTCAGGTTAGGAGACCAAAACTGTACACAATACTCCAAGTGTGGCATCACCAATGCCCTGTACAACTGTAGCAACACCTCCCTGCCCATGTATTCAAATCCCCTCGCTATGAAGGCCAACATGCCATTTGCTTTCTTAACCGCCTGCTGCACCTGCATGCCAACCTTCAATGACTGATGTACCACGACACCCAGGTCTCTTTGCACCTCCCCTTTTCCTAATCTGTCACAATTCAGATAATAGTCTGTCTCTGTTTTTACCACCAAAGTGGATAACCTCACATTTATCCACATTATACTTCATCTGCCATGCATTTGCCCACTCACCTAACCTATCCAAGTCGCTCTGCAGCCTCACAGCATCCTCCTCGCAGCTCACACTGCCACCCAACTTAGTGTCATCCGCAAATTTGGAGATACTACATTTAATCCCCTCATCTAAATCATTAATGTACAGTGTAAACAGCTGGGGCCCCAGCACAGAACCTTGCGGTACCCCACTAGTCACTGCCTGCCATTCTGAAAAGTACCCATTTACTCCTACTCTTTGCTTCCTGTCTGACAACCAGTTCTCAATCCATGTCAGCACACTACCCCCAATCCCATGTGCTCTAACTTTGCACATCAATCTCTTGTGTGGGACCTTGTCGAACGCCTTCTGAAAGTCCAAATATACCACATCAACTGGTTCTCCCTTGTCCACTCTACTGGAAACATCCTCAAAAAATTCCAGAAGATTTGTCAAGCATGATTTCCCTTTCACAAATCCATGCTGACTTGGACCTATCATGTCACCTCTTTCCAAATGCACTGCTATGACATCCTTAATAATTGATTCCATCATTTTACCCACTACCGGATAATTAGACTAGACTGCGCAGATGTAATTCAGACCTTATTTTAAAAGTCAACAATTCTGCTCTTATATTTATATTTAAAATTATAAATTCTCACGTATACATTTATAATGGAAACTGCTTCATGCTACGATTACACCCTTCCACTAGTGATGGCACTGCACTGTCTTCACTCAGGGTAGGGTGGAATTACAGCATGATAAATTTATATAAGCAGTTTCCATGACAAATGTGGACACGGGAAATTAATGGAAAGATGTGAACAGAAGCTTGCGCAGATGGAAGATTTTTAATATAGATTCTGCTTTACATACACCCCCCGCCCCACCCCGAAAATGATCTTATCTGCACAATATTCCCACTTGTCCTTAATTTAAATGCAATAATAGGCAGCTGTCAGTGACAGGACCTTATGAGAATATGGTTTTCTGAGAATCCCCACTATGTGATTTAGCCAGAAATAGATCATGGGATGGGGCTCCCTTTTATCCACAAGTTCCAATTCAAGGGGTTATTTCAGAGGCTCAATATCAGCAGAATAAACAAATGGACCAAAATTATATAATCATGCTATCACATAGCCTTATCTTGTCTTGTCCAGTCCATCAAGACATGTTTCTACAAATTAAAGTCTAATTTAGTACCCACTCTACTCTAACCATTTGATCTCCCAATGGAAGATTCTGTATACTCCCCGATCCCAAAAAGTATTGACCAAGACTGTAAAATATCCACCCTCAGCATTCAACCCCATATAACCACTCAGCAACATGACAGGAACCAATATAGTGAAATAAATATATTCTAGGAAGCAGATGCAACGTATGCTAGCGGCTAACCAGTGACGTTATTCATTGTGAATTAAGAGTTTACATGGCTACAAATTTGGCGGGGGTGGGGTAGTGGGAGGCTGCATGGTTGTACAATACGAACATACAAAATGAAATAATTTGCAAATAAATTTGTAAAAAATGTCTCCAGGCTGCCATGCGTTTTGATTGTTTTTTTGAATATAGCATTTGCCTTATTTACTGCATCTGCATAAATAAGTGTGCTTATGCTTTGGAACAGTAAATAAAGGAATGGTTGGTTCAATAAATGTTGCATAAACAACCCTGGCACAACAGTAGTCATCAAAAAAGGAAAAAGGCTAATCTTATACATTTACCTCAGAATTTTTCTTCAATGACCAAAACCCACAGCCAAAATCCAACTCGCAGTGTGTATAATGAAGATTGTCCATCTGATGTATAAATTAGCCAGGCCTCGAGGATTAGGAAAAAGCTACTTCCTGGTTGGTGAAAAAAAGGCTGCTCATTCATTGGTCTAAACACTCTGATCAATGAGCAGCCTTCATCAGTCCTACGGGTTTGGAACCTTTAGATATTGAAGCTTCTGAGCTCTGAACTTTGCATAGGCCGTCCCAGGAACAAGAGTGGCAGGTGCAAGTGCAGCAGCAACAGCAGAGATGGTAAGGTACTGGTGGACTAGACTAGGCAGGTTAGTGAATGGCAGGGCAGCAGGCCAAACTGGAAGAACAAAAAGGTAATTTCGGTGCAGAGGCTTTGTTTATGGAGATTAGGGGAGGGTGGATATTTACTGTAGCAGGGGCTAGGTCTGTGTGCCGGAGTGTAAAACAGGAATAGGGCACAAAGTGCGGCCAACACTTCTACATGCTGTGATTTTTGGACATATTTTGTTTAAAAATTAGTGGGAAAATTAAAACTTTGTTTCTAATCACAGGACACGGTGAATCGCAAGTCATGCTAATCCTAAACCATGTAATTACTGTTACACCGTGTAAAGTTTGAATAGCAGGATTATTCACTTAAATCTCAGCACTGAAAAGAGGAATGTTGCTGTGTTACAAGATCTTATTTCTGTTTAAAAAAAATCTCGTCAGGTTTAAATGGCTGGCAAGAGTCCCAAAAGCAAAGCAGATTTTAAGAATTGCATTTTTCAAGACAGGTGGGTACAATTTTGTGCAACACAGCAGGCACAATGTCTTTGTTCATGTCACAAAATGTGTGCAGTGTTAAAAGCATACATCATCATCATAGGCAGTCCCTTGGAATCGAGGAAGACTTGCTTCCACTCCTAAAGTGAGTTCTTTGGTGGCTGAACAGTCCAACACGAGAGCCACAGACCCGGTCACAGGTGGGACAGATATTCGTTGGGGGAAGGGGTGGCACTGATTTACACGCTCCTTCCGCTGCCTGCGCCTGACCTCTTCACGCTCGCAGTGGTGCGATTCGAAGAGCTCAACGTCCTCCCGGATGCACTTTCTCCACTTTGGGCGGTCTTCGGCCGGGGTCTCCCAGGCATCAGCGGTGATGTCGCATTTCACCAGAGGGGCTTTGAGGGTGTCCTTGCAACGTTTCCGCTGCCCACTTTTGGCTTGTTTGCCATGAAGGAGTCCCGCATAGAGTAGTTGCTTAGGGAGTCTCATGTCTGGCATGCGAACTAAGTGGTCTGCCCAGCGAAGCTGATCGAGTGTGGTTAGTGCTTCAATGCTGGGGATGTTAGCCTGGGCGAGGACACTGATGTTGGTGAGTCTGTCCTCCCAGGGGATTTGTAGGATCTTGCGGAGACATCATTGGTGATATATCTCCAGCGACTTGATGTGCCTTCTGTAAGTCGTCCATTCCTCTGATCCATACAGCGTCCACTCCTCTGATCCATACAGGAGAGCGGGTATTACTACAGCCCTGCAGACCATGAGCTTGGTGGTAGGTTTGAGGGCCTGGTCTTCGAACACTCTTTTCCTCAGGCGGCCGAAGGCTATACTGGCGGCGATGTTGAATCTCCGCATCAATGTCTGCCTTTATTGACAAGAGGCTCCAGATGTATGGGAAGTGGTCCACGTTGTCAAGGGCCATGCCATGAATCTTGATGACTGGGGGGGCAGTGCTGTGCGGCGAGGACAGGCTGGTGGAGGACCTTTGTCTTACGGATGTTAAGCGCAAGACCCATGCTTTCACATGCCTCGGTGAATACATCGACTATATCCTAGAGTTCAGCCTCAGAATGTGCGCAGACGCAGGCGTCGTCCGCGTACTGCAGTTCAACGAGAGGGGTTTGGGTGGTTTTGGACCTGGTCTGGAGATGGCGTAGGTTAAACAGCTTCCCACTGGTTCTGTAGTTTAGTTCCACTCCAGCGGGGAGCTTGTTGACAGTGAGTAGAGCATGGCAGCGAGGAAGATTGAGAAGATTAAATGCATACAACATGCAAAGGCACAAAGATCAAACACAAAACAAGATTTGGTACATTTAAGGGACTTTTCTTCCATGAAGTGGTCAATGAATTGAAAAGTTAATTCACTACAGCATCAGGTTTTCCAGCTTGCCAAGAGTAATGGGGGGGGGGCAGAAACACAACACAAGTTGTAACCGGTCTTCGTTTAGTAAGCATGATTGTAAAGCCCTCATCAGATGAGTGTTTTTGAGAAGCAGGACATGACAGAAACTGTCCAGAGGAGATGCGTCTTTTTACAAACAGTTTGTTATGCAACACATCCAAGAGTACACCATCGTTTTACAGTCATCACTGAGCAACTGTTTCAAAACGGTCCAGAGTTTTGCTCTGCTTAAAACAGTAACAATGTGGACACTGTCGAGTTGGTCACTCCTTCAAACCAGTGGGTTCTTTGATTGTATGATAGGAAATGCAGGGAACCACAAAGAGGTTCCACATAAACCTAAATAGGTTTCTAATTTCAACAATGAAAAGTTATCCATTGCACTTCTAATAACATGAATGGTTCTGTTAACAGGATGTGATCTTTTCTTGCATCTCAAAGACATTTACACACCTGAAGCTGTCATAGGCCACTGACAACCCGACTGCTGGTGGTGCTACAGCTACACTTAGGGACAGAGTTAAGGCAGTTGTCAAGCTGGTGCTCACCAATGAAGATATAAGCTGCCTTTTGTTATTTACTATGCTGCTGTTACCATGAAAGTGCAGAGATTAAATAGTCCCATTTGTATTGCAAGTTTACAGAGTCAACTCAAGCCACCACTACTGCAGAGCACATAAAGCAGCTCTGGCAAGCAGAATCATCAATCCACTGCCAGACATGGACATGATTCTTCATTCAAGCAAGAGGCGGGACCATTGGCAGTTGTAAAATCTAATGACATTAATAAGCAATACAAGAGCCTGCCGGTCTACAATGATGTATGCTGGCTCAACCATGCCACATTCTACACACTTCTGTGCCATTAAATACATACAACTCTTTATGGAGTAAGAGAATTTAAAAAATCTTTTGTGAAGCATAGCTGGTAGACCTTGCATGTCAGAGTACTATTCTCTACAAGAGGCTCACCAGGTTTGACACGGGTGTTTAGTCGTGTGTGATCAAGTCAGTCAGAGATCAAGCTGCCAGTTGTTTGAAGGCAACTTCCCCTCAGGTGCTGCCATTCATAAGGCCAAAACTGCAGCCATTATTCTTCAACAATGAGGAGGCATGCAATTAGGTCAGCCATCTCCAAGACTTCTAAGGTTGCCACAGCTGGGGGTGTTTGGAAGCCTTTTTACTTTCAACATTTACATCGAGTGAAATGGATGAGTTCCAATGCAATGACCAGCTGAAGACCAGTTCAAGTTAATGTGCCAACATCTGATGTAGCTGTTAAGAGGAATTTAGAGGTATGTGATATAATGCTGCCATTATATAGTCAGATGCAACTGTGCAAATATTGTAACAAATGAACTTGCCAGACTCCTGCTAACATCTGCAGGACAAGGATGCCTTTGGTTTTCCATGCTGAAGCGGGCATCACTAATGAAATGCCAGGAAAAATAGAAGTGAGCTCATAATTGAGAAACTGCAATAGATAATTGTCCAATAAACAAATGCATGTTTTGTTGTAAATAGAAAGCCATGATCTTGCATGCAAAACTGACATTCTAAAAGATGTGTGTGGATGTTCGTTCAATAAACATGCAAATGTTTTATTAAGAGTTTTTAGTGATGATTCCTTGTGTGCAACCCACTAGATGATTATGCCTTTGTAGATCCGATCCTCTACTCCAAAAAGGTTGCCCCTCCCCTTGCACCATGTATAAAATGTTCAAATAAAAAACAGAAAAAAATCGGCTGCTTGCGGCTTTTGTTATTTTTACATATTACCGATTGATATTACACTCTGGACATACCTAGCAGAAACCACCACCATTTTGGAATTCTCAGTATAAAGAAATGGAACCATCCTTTGTCTCTGAAGTTTAAAAATAAGCCATAACACCTTTAATGTGAAATTTTACTTCAAAAAAATCTCATTTGTTTACCCGCTTGTTTTCAAGTCATTTGGAAAAACAAATTGAGCAGGTGTTGCCACTGAAAAGTTTTTTCTATAAACAATTACGAGAATTCAAAAAAATTTTTTTTTTTTTTTTAATAAAAGTGTTCCAATCAACTTATTTGAGCACTTAATAGTTTGTATAAAACTTCCCCTGAAAATCTTCTAAATTAATTCTCTCATTTTCAATTAAAAACAAAAGCTCAAAAATCCTATTCCAATGAGAAAAGGCATGGAGAAAGATGAACAGTGCACAAGCTCAGGCTGTAGCATCCTGGGAATTGCAGGAACTGACTTTGTAGTTATATAGAATAAATATGGTTTGAAAGAAAATAGAAACTTTTTTCCCCTTACTGAACTACAAGTTAAAAGTTTAGGGATAAAGTCCAAATCATAGCACCCAGTCGTTAGAAAATAGTTATTTGCATATATATATATATATATATATACACACACTATACTTCCAGATTGAAAAATAAATCCCAGTACCTAATCTTCTGGTTTACAAAACCATTATATTGAAACGTGTAAGATTGAGGGGGCAGATGCAGAGAGAATATTTCCCCTCGTGGGGGAATCTCGAACTAGGGGGCATAGTTTCAGAATAAGGGATCGCCCATTTAAAACGGAGGAGGAGGAGGAATTTCTACCCTCAGAGGGTCATGGATCTTTGGAATTCTCTACCCCAGAGAGCAGTGGAGGCTGGGTCATTGAATATATTTAAAAGGTGAAGAGAGACACATTTTTGAAAGATGAGGCAGTCAAGAGTTACGGGGAACGGGCAGAGAAGTGGAGTTGAGACCAAGATCAGATCAGCCATGATCTTATTGAATGGTGGAGCAAGCTCGAGGGGCCAAATGGCCTACTCCTGCTCCTATTTCTTATGTTCTTATGTATATCAGGGTGTAAACACTTCAGAGTTTTTTTTTATATATCAATCATTAATGGACAATAAATGGTACAGACTGCACAACCATTAGGTACACTAAACCACAACAAAAAAACTCCCCAAAAAGTCAGAACTTAAATCATTGTATATACTTGGCATTTCTTCTGAGATAACAATTTAAAAAAAATGTTTGCTACTCATCGGTTCTCATTCGCACTTGTGTTTCATCACCAACTCTTCCAGTTTTCCCATTATCTGTGAAAACTGGCACCTCATCTATTACATGGTGTAAGAGTAATGCAACTCACCATATGGACCAGTACTTTTTAAAATCCTTCAGCACTCAGTCTATTGGGGCTGGGGGGGGGGGGCGGGGGCGAGGAAGGGGTGCTGCAGAAATCTGACAAATTTCTTGCATGCAGCACCTCCTCGCTGAACAAATTGGATCCACTTTTTCCTTCCAAGAGTTGGAGTGTTAAACGTAAACTGAATTGACATTCTGAAGGCGAGTGTATGTGGATCTTTGTTTCAGAAACGGAACTGAGAGCACTGACCTACATTAAAAAAAAATTACCTACAACACCATACAATATCTTAATTCTGGGGTCGGATTGTCGATAACTGATAGACGTCCCAGCTGATGCATATCCTTCCAACTTTTTTAAGCAGCAAGTAGCAAGCCCAACACGGGAGGGGGCGGTTCTGGATTTATCAGGAATGAATCTGGGCAGGTGGAAGGGGTACCAGTAGGAGAAAATTTATGTTAGTGATCATAATTCAGCTAGATTTAAGGTAGTTATGGAAAAGGACAAGGATAGACCAGGAATACAAGTTCTAAATTGGGGAAAAGCCAACTTTGCTAAGCTGAAAGGTGATTTAGTCATAGTGGACTGGAAACAGTTACTTGAAGGTAAATCAGTGTCAGAGCAGTGGGAGGCATTCAAGGAGATCCTCAGGGTTCAGGCCAAATATGTGCCCTTAAAGAAAAAGGGTGGGACTAACAAATCTAGAGCCCCCTGGATGTCTAGCGACATACAGGGTAGGATAAAGAAAAAAAAAGGAAGTTTATGACAGGTACCGAGGCTAAATACTGCAGAATCTCTAAGAGTATAGATAGTCCAGGGGTGAAATTAAAAGGGATATTAGGGAAGCAAAGAGAGAGCATGAACACTTCTTGGCAAGTAAAAGAAAACCCAAAGATGTTCTATAAATATATTAAGAGCAAGAGGATAACTAAAGAAAGGGTAGGTCCTATTAGAGACCATGAGGGTGATGTGTGTGTGGAGGCGGAAGATGTGGGTATGGTTCTTAATGAATACTTTGCGTCTGTTTTCACAAAAGAGGGATGATGCAGAGGAGGAGTGTGAAATATTAGATGAAATAAACAATGAGGGGAGGTATCAAGGGGTTTAGCAGTTTCAAAAGTGGAGAAGTCCCTAGGCCCGAATGAAATGTATCCCAGGCTGTTAAGCGAAGCAAGAGGAAATAGCAGATGCTTTGACCATCATTTTCCAATCCTCTCTGGCTTCAGGTGTGGTGCCAGAGGACTGCTAATGTGGTACCTTTGTTTAAGGAGGAAGAAAGGGATAGACCAAGTAATTACAGGCCAATCAGCATAACCTCAGTAGTGGGAAAATTATTGGGAAAAAATCCTGAAGGACAGGATAAATCTACATTTAGAAAGACACGGATTAATCAGGGACAGTCAGCACAGATTTATTAAGGGAAGATCGTGTCTGACTAACTTGATTGAATTTTGAGAGGAGGTAACCAGGAGGGTCGATGAGGACAGTGCATATGATGTAGTGCATATGGATTTTAACAAAGCTTTTGATAAGGTCCCACATGGCAGACTGGTCACGAAAGTAAAAGCCCATGAGATCCAGGACAAAGTGGCAAGTTGGATCCAAAATTGGCTCAGAGGCAGGAAGCAAAGGGTAACAGTTGATGGTGTTTTTGTGACTGGAAAAATTTTTCCAATGGGGTTCCGCAGGGTCAGTACTAGGTCCCTTGTTTTTTGTGGTATGCATCAATGATCTAGACTTGAATTATAGGGGGCATGATTAAGAAGTTTTCAGAGGATACTAAAATCGGCTGTGTGATTGATAATGAAGAAAACTTGTAGACTGCAGGAAAATATCAACTGGTCAGGTGGGCAGAACAGTGGCAAATAGAATTTAATCCGGAGAAGTGTGAAGTAATGCATTTGGGGAGGGCTAACAAGAAAAGGGACTACACATTAAATGGTAGGATACTGAGAAGTGTAGAGGAACAAAGGGACCTGGGAAAGCATGTCCACAGATCCCTAAAGGTAGCAGGCCAGGTAGATAAGGTGATTAAGGAAGCAAATGGAATACTTGCCTTTATTAGCCAAGGCATAGAATATAAAGCTGGGGGGGAATATGCTTGAACTGTATAAAACACTGGTTAGGCAACAACTGGAGTACTGCGTGCAGTTCTGATCACTGCATTACAGGATGGATGTGATTGTACTGGCGAGGGTACAGAGGAGATTTACAAGGATGTTGCCAGATGAGAATCTTAGCTATGAGGACAGATTGGATAGGCTGGGTTTGTTTACCTTGGAACAGAGGAGGCTGAGGGGAGACCTCCCAAGATGTATAAAATTGAGGGGCCTAGATATAGTGGATAGAAAGGGACTATTTCCCTTAGAGGGGTCAACAACCAGGGGGCATAAATTTAAAGTAAAGTAATTAGTCGAAGGTTTAGAGAGGATTTGAGGGGAAATTCCTTCACGCAGGAGGGTTGTGGGGGTTTGGAACTCACTGAAAAGGTGGTAGAGGCAGAAACCCTTGCTCCAAGAATCTCACTTATAGCCAGTTACCAAGTACTATTAACAAAGCATTTTGTTAGTAAATAAGACAGTGCTTTGGAAATGTTAGACTCTGGTGTTGTGAAATTGGTACGTTTACAAATACTAGAAAAGCTCGGCGGTTTTGCACACAGGATGAAGAACTGACGCCGAGGAGCTGGCTGAAGCCCACAAGGGTGCATTTGTACAATTAAGGTTTTGCAGTTTCGCTTCACACCAATCGTACAGTTGTGTACAATGATGCTAAATCCGCTGTCAGGACACCAGAACGAGACAGACTCCCTGGAGTTTGGGCCTTCACACTCAATTCACACGCCACAAGTTCATCAGTCCAAAAGTGAAACTGGTTCAGCATTGAAGCTGTAGTGCAAATGCACCATGTAGGCAACAAGCAAACCTGAGGCAGAATAGGGAATGAAGAGCAGCCAATGGCTGGGGGCACATGAAAGGAGGAGATCTGGGGACAACCAGGTGGAAGCAAAGTAAGCAAGGGAAAATGTTACAGTTAAGCTATTGCTGCTTGTGATGCTGTCAGAAGCCTGTTGCTAGAGGTTATGACACTTTTTTGTAGGTTTGCAGAGCTGGCTGCTGCTGCTAATACAGAACGCTCAACACCATCTGTCAATAACCCATCCAGGCAAGTATTGCTTAAAATATCACTCCTAGTTTAAATAATATTCAAAGTGGATGGAAGAGAGGTTTTGATAATCATAATTACTTCCAACATTTTTTAAAACATGCCCTGCTCTTCAGATTCAAAGCAGAGCTGTACCATTAGAGTACAATACATGTACGATTTACCCTCCTTTAGGTTGCCTCTGGTCTTGCTTTTGTCAGATAATGTATTTCAGCACATTAGGTGTGTGTGACGGCTTATTCCAAGTAGCATCTTTTTGTATGGTAGTAGCAAAGCAAATCAAATGTCAGTCTCTAAGTTGAATATCCAGGCCAAAGCTTCCGGTGCAACAGCATGGGTATCTTGTAGGCTGCCTGCAAATTTTCTGAGGGCAGTGCCCAATGATGTGCTCCAGGGTCTGATTAGGAACTCCACAGTCACATGATGGGAATGCTTTAATCTTCCAACTATGGAAAAGGTGGCAGCACCTACCATGACCAATTCTGAGGCAGTTGATGGTTATCTACTGTGAGGAAGGTTTGATCCTTCAGGTTATACTGTGGGGTCCTCCATAAGGAATCCATTCCGTATGTCGCAGTTCTGCTAAGCATTTTGCCATCGGTCATCTAGGTTGAGGGGAGATCCACTGCAACTTTAGTTGCAGTATGATTTTTTTTTTAAGAAACACGGGAAGAATTCAGTGACTCTCATTCAATAAATTACTACCCTCCCTGAAGAGGAGAGTCTTGTACCCACAAGCACAGATTCATAGTACTGGAGTAATACTGATTGCACCTATTGGGTCAAAGAACCATTAAGGAATAAAAATGAAAGAGCAGGGGAAAATGTCATTTACGATTGCTGGAATCAAAGCCTCAGATTTCACATGAAATATACAAGAGACATGTTAATTAGTGTAATGCAAAATGTGGATAAAGAAAGAAAAAGATGCTCTACCAAGAAATGGTTACCAAATCTGGGGAAGCAGGAAGGGAAGAAAGAAAATAAAAATGAACACCTGGCTATAGCTACTCACACGCAATGTAGTTACCATCAGAGGTGGCAACACACCAATAACCTCCAGAGAGATGTATTGTCTTGACACTCCATTCCAATGCCCCTTACTTGATTTGCACTGCCAGTTCAGTCACATTGCTGGCACCATTTGCAAAGCAGTGCAAGAGAGAGGCAACCATTTGCAATAGCTGTTCACACTATCGCTGACCTCCAAGTACAAACTTAAACAGAATCACAGAGCACAGTTTTATTGCTAGTGTATTTTCTTCTGACTGCCAGCATGTCTCAATCATGAGAATGGAATAAAAGCCAGACACTACATCACCACCTCTGGAAAGATGCTTCGATTATCAAGGTTAAACTGGCACCATTATAGTCTACACCTGATTCAAGTATCCTAATTCAAACTGATGATTATTTTTAAATGCTGGATTCCCAATTTCCTGTGTTATTTATTTCACTTAATTCCATTATTGGATAATTCAAATTTTTTTAAAAAAGGCAAAAACGGTTAGGATTGTAAAACTACTCGCACTTTTGTGCTCAACACGTGAACTGCAGTGTAATGTTGGGCCCAAACGTGATTGTATCACACTTTAATTTACCAGAAAGCTGCTGAAACATCCAGTTGCAATGAAATCTGATATCCCTCTTTACTCACAGATTGTCCAACGCATTCCAAATCCAACTGACCTACAGATCTATACACTGAATATGTTTAATTATTAAAACAACTGCATGTTTCAGCTATATCTGTTCAACAATAACTTGTAACAGTTTCTGCTCCTGCTACCTTATTTTCAAGCACCAGAGGATCTGAAAGTGGTGAAAGAATTCCCCTACCTGCACAGCTGCACGATGGGCACCACCACTGATCGGGAAGTATAAATACAAAGAGATCACAGTTGAAGTGTCGAGACACATCAAGACCAAAGTTGGGAATATGTGACATATTAAAAAATGTAACTTAACAGGATTGGCAAATGGAGTCAGGCTATTGAAGGTGAGGTGCGAGTCCCTAACTTAATTACAAGAGACCCAGCATATATAACGCTGCGCAAAATTTCTTGCCGACAAAAGCAATGATTTGCATACATACAGAATGAAAGGCCAGAGACGCTACCAGAGCGACATGACATTAGTGCTGAAAAGAAACCAGGATAGAAGGTAAAGATCAAAGTGCCCAAGAATCCTATCTTTGTGAAAGGTTAAAGTGTTCCATTCTTTCTTTAAAAGGAACAAAATGAGAAGTTTACATCCTAGAATGACAAAATCAAAGGGAAACTATATGAAATGTTGCATTGCTATAAAGGTCAGAATAAATAGTGCATGTGAGCCAAGTGGAAAGACTGAACTTAATGAGTAATCCAAAGATATATGCAAAACCAACAAGATACTGCACAAATCTTCATAATCTGTCACTTACCATCTGTTGCACTAACACACTTATTTTGGGGAATATGCAGTTGTGCTAACATGTAGAGATGAATAGAATTATAGTATCTCTGTCCAATTATCTCTTTCCACTGCAGGGAGATGTATGACTCAAAACTAGAGAATAAATTGGTTAATATTTTAGGTGGGAACCTTTCCCACAAGAAGTGACCTATCTTTTTAGATAGCTATTTGTAATAAAAAGGAAAATACATGCATGTCAAGACAAGACAAAGACATATTCTGGTCATTTGATGCTAGAAATTATGAGTTAATACTGGAGTGACTTTGCATCCTACATGACATCACACAAAAGCAAATATATAATTTACTTTCTGAAACCTACAGCAATACAACATACTACTAATGAAAACAAGTGAAAAGCACCTGACATTTCATAATTGCATTATACATTGATTAATAATATTTTTTGGAGCAAGAGGGTTGCTTTCCCCCACCCAAGATGGTAACTTGCATTTCACAAATCTTGGACAAGGGCTGAACTATCCCCCATCTTAATTTATGATAAGTAATTGGGAAAAGAATGGGTGGCGCTCTACAATCTTAGCTTAGAACATGACTACAGGCACTAATTTGAGATTGGTATTTGTTCAGACAGCATGTAACCAGATTCTGCAGCATCTTTGAGCGGCAGTTCCGTGATTGGGCAGAAAGTTATTGTGCCAAATGCCAGTTACATTTTAATATTAAAGAGCTGACAGGGGCAGGATGTCTCTGCAATTTAACATTTCACAGGCAATCTATTAAACTTGCTTTGTTCCAATTATAATGCAAATAGTACCTCCTTGAATTGTCTCACACCACTCACCTAAACTCATATTTGGCAATTTCACACTTGCATTACAACACAAGTTGCAACACAAAGCTAAATTTGGCTCAGACACAAAAGATGCAGTGTATCTTGTCTATTACTTTACCCACGTAGCAGTCAGGCCAGCTCAAAATAAATTTACCGTGAAACCCTCCAAAAAGTTGACATAAGTCAACAGGATAAATGTCTGCATCATCTTTGTAACTGGGAGAACAGAATGGGTGAAAGCATTACTATTCCAAATGTAGCATCTCTACCTGTCTGCTGTCATACCGGACGAGAAATTTATTTAGGGCTTGCTTGGGGCAAAGCTTCTTCAAATTCATTCAGGTAATCCCAGGACACTTCAAGATATGGTTAGATGTTGGGCTAAACAAAACATGTGCCCTTATGTTTTGGGCACTTGGGTTAAGAGGTAGGTGTATTTTTTTTAACAAATAATGACAATGCAACCTATATGATTTCATATGTTCAGAGTTGTACAGTGAGATGAACACTGAGGCAGAGACAGAAAGCCGAAGTTATCCGCTTCTTCCCCTCCATCTTAAACAGAAGATTACATCATTGGTTTTAAAGCGCTCTCTGCATTGGAAAGCCCTGGCTCGGTGCGGCTGCATTTTACCTGCGCGTCAATCACGAAAATGAGCGCCCCAGTGCCCCTGAAGATCATCTCGTAGTCGAAGGTGGGGTCGAAGAAGTCCACCTGACCGGGGAAATCCCAGATCTGGAAGTTGACGAAGGAGCTGTTGGAGATGTCGTCCTTGTAGATCTTGTTGGTGCTCTCCAGGAAGAGCGTCTCGTTGGGGGACATCTTGTGGAAGACCACCTTCTGGATGGACGACTTGCCGCTGCGCCTGAGGCCCATCAGCAGGATGCGGGGCTTGCTGTCCGACTGCGACTCGCTCCCTTCCATGTCGGCCTCCTCCACCCCGTAGCCAAAGTCTTTGGGGAAAGAGTCCACCACCCCGTAGCTGCTGGGCAGCGGCTCATCGCCCGGGTACTGTATGGACATGTCGCGGCTGGCCCGAGGGGTAAGGGAGGGGGAGGGAAGAAGGGGAGAGGCGATGGAGCCGCGGCCGCTCGAGCTCAGCCTTCAGCCCCGCTTCCCTCACCGCGCAACCCAACCTTCCGTCCCGGCCCGCCCTCGACGCTCATTGGCCGGCCGGCTCCGCGGCGTCACGCCGCTCGCTCACCGCCCCGCGCCACCATTGGTTGACGTCGCCGTCCATCAAAGCTCAACGCCAGCACGTTCGGTTGAGCCCCCCCTCCCCGTCATGTGTCCAAATCACCTGACTGGCGATGGCGACCTTTCACCCTCTCCTCGCGTGTCACAGGAAGCAGCCAGCACTTGGCAGTGGGGTAAAGAGGGAGGATCAGGTGGAGGAGGCCTGATAGGCGCCTCAGGGCAGGGCAGGTGGTTGTGGGGAAAGGAGCAGCACGGGAAGAGAAGAGATCTTTACTTTCAATACGGTTGAAATCTCTGACAGTGGGTTTGCTGCAGTCCCAACAGGTGGATTCCAAACACTGACCAGAGTACAAGCTCCCATCATGTGACTGGCAGAAAGGGATTTGATTACCATGAGATATCAGATTATCATGTACAGCAACCCCTGGATTATTCAGCTAAATCCAGGCAGTAACTGGTGAATGACGAACTTCTAAATGGTGAGAAGCTAAAAACAGTGGAGGTCCAGGTACATAAATCATTAAAATCATAGGTGTTCTCTCGAAACGAGGATGACTTGCTTCCATGCCAAAAAAAAGGATGAGTTCACAGGTGTTTCGAAAGAAGATCCCAAACTACATCCTGAAGGGTGGAAGATGCCTGTGCTTGGATTTTTTTAACATGGGGTGGCCGTTGCACACCAGCCACCACACGGGCTTGACAGTTAGGTCTTGGTCCAGTGGCAAGGATTAACCAAGTCGACTGGACACCTGCTCTGCTGCACGGACCTAGTGCGCACACATATCGCAGTGTGGGCTGGCCTGTGCTGCCTCTGGCCCTGAACTCACGCCTCCCCTGGGCCCCGATCACATCTCTCACAGCTCCTTCGTCCCGACCTCGCCGCTCCTGCTGTATCTGCCCATGCTCCAATCACCAGCCTGGACCTTGCTGACGTCACTCTTCGCTGCCGTTGCCCTCCTGCACCAGCTCGTGCTGCTCCCTGGAGTGGTATGCCTCCACCCTGCTCGACCGCTGCTTGCCTAATATACAGTACACAAGCTAGGTGGGAATCTAAGTTCTGAGGAGGATGCAAAGAGGTTTCAATGGGGATATAGATGGGCAAGAACATGGCAAATGGAATATAATGTGGAGAAATATGAAGTTATCCATTTAGTTAGGAAAATAGAAAAGCAGAGTAAAATGGTGAGAGATTGGGAAATATTGGTGTTCAGAGGGACCTGGATGTCCTTGTACACAAATCACTGAAAGTTAACATGCAGGTGCAGCAAGCAATTAATGAAGCAAATGGTATGTTGGCCTTTATTACAAGAGGATTTGAGTATAAGAGTATAAAGACATTGCAATTATATAGGGCCCTGGTGAGACTGCACCTGGATTATTGTGTACAGTTTTGGTCTTACCTAAGGAAGGATATACTTGCCATAGAGGGAGTGCAACAAAGGTTCACCAGACTGATTCCTGGGATGGGGGATTGTCTGATGAGAGATTGAGCAGACTAGGCCTATATTCTCTAGAGTTTAGAAGAATGAGAGGTGATCTCATTGAAACATACAAAATTCTTACAGGGCTAGACAGGGTAGATGCAAGGAGGGTGTTTCCCCAGAGGGCTGTGGAGGCTCAGCCTTTTAGTATATTCAAGACCGAGATCGATAGATTTTTGAATATTAAGAGAATCGAAGGATATGGGGATAGTGCAGGAAAGTGGAGTTGAGGTAGAAGATCAGCCATGATCTTATTGAATGGCGGAGCAGGCTCGAGGGGCCGAATGGCCTACTTCTGCTCCGAATTCTTATGTTCTTAAAATGTCATGAGCAGGGATAGAAAATAATCAAAAAGACTATCAGAATGCTGGTGTTTATATCTGGAGGATGAGAATACAAGGGGGTAGAAGTTACACTACAGCTATTCAAAACCCTGGTTAGACCACACCTGGAGTACTGTGAGCAGTTCTGGGCACCACACCTTCAGAAGGATATACTGGCCTTGTAGGTTTGCCAGAATGATACCTGGCGGCTGAAATTGCCCCTTTCTATAAGGGCCGTAACCGCCGGTCAGTGCAGTCTGGCCGCCGAGTCTCCGGGAAGGGGCTGCCATTTTAGAAATTGCCATTCCTCAGTTTTGGAGCAGTGTAAGGGAGCGCTCCACCTATTTTCCCGCGACGGCGTGCACGCGCCGAACCCTTACCAACCAGCGTTTGCTGATAAGTACCCTTTCTGTGGCTTGGCAGCACAGCCGCCCTTAAAGGGGAGGTGGTGCTGCCGGTGACTCCATCTTATTTTTTTTTGTTGGTCAACTGCCAAGTTGAGCCGACAATTATGCCCGTGGGTTCGGCCGGGCCGCCAACAGGCAGCCTGGCACGGCCGAAACCCTCCCTAGTGGCCCAGTGTTTGCCACTGAAGTGGCTGCAGAGTTCGCAACGGCCCTCCCCTTTAATTTAAGGGGCAGGAACGTTGTGACGTGCAACGCTGATGACTTCGAGCGTCGGCTACTCCGACCTGCCCCCACTTCCACCCTGCTAGTGACGGCTACTCCGATGCAGCCTCACTTCCGCTCCGCTCTACAAAAAAGCACGAAGTGCTGAATTTCTCCAGATTGTCCATCCCATGCATTGGGGCGGCCGAACACTTCAAGAGCAGTAGGTGCGACTCGTTTTGGGCAGTGGGAAATTTCGGCCCCCTGGACTCCATGGGTTGGATTACGAGGAGGGATTACACAAATTAGGGTATTCCTGGAATTTACAAGGTTGAGGGGTGATTTGGTCGAAATGTTCAAGATATTAAGGGGAACAGATAAGGTAGATAGAGAGAAACTATTCCTGCAGGTTGGGAAGTCTAGGACTAGGGGACATAGTCTAAAAATTAGAGCCAGACCTTTCAGGAGTAAAATTAGGAAACACTTCTACACACAAAGGATGCTAGATCAATTGCTAATTTTAAATCTGAGATTGATAGATTTTTGATTAACACAGATATTAAGGGATATGGGGCAAAGGCAGGTATATGGAATTAGGTTGCAGATCAGCCATGATCTCATTGAATGGCTGAACAGACTCTGGGCTAAATGGCCTACTCCTGTTCCTATGTAACTGCTTGTCTAGTTATGTGATTTGATTGTGAGAGGCTGCTGTCTGCCTTGGCTTCTCTGTAGATGTATATATTAAATACTATGTAATGCGTTCCAGGACCCTAACACAGATTAGAGTCAGAATGCTGCAAAACTTCTCAGATTTTGATCTCGTCATCAAGAATGATGCTGTAATTTTCGGGGGGGGGGGAGGGCGGGATTGGTGGCAGGTCGGGTGGGAAATTTGATTCTTTTGACAGGAGCTCGGGACCCCGCTCTCTATCCACCGCAATGCGCCTTTCCCACAGGCGCGTGTGTGATCTCCGACCCGACCTGCAGAGGTGAGCGACCCAATTAAACCAGTTATTGGGTTGTTGACAGGCCCTTAATAATGCTTTTAACATTGCTTTTTAACTTTGACTGCTCGCCCACGGGATCCACGCAGGCCTGGGACCACGTCTGTGAACCTGAGATGGGAGTTGAATGGCCATTGCTCCAGCTCATTACTGGACAGCTTCAAATGTGCAGTAAAAGCTCCCAACGGACATAATCACTTTACTCAACCACAAGCTGTTTCTGAGTCAATTTGCAACACAGATTTTGCAGGCTTTCCACTCTCCATCCACTCTCACCTCATTGGAAGAACTCTCTTACCATTGACAGAATGCTTCTGCCATCTCTATGTCCCCCGCCATCTATTCCATCAACATGGGGGCCCTTTGTACTGTCTCACCTTGGTCCTCAGAATCATTATCATAGGCAGTCCCTCGGGATCGAGGAAGACTTACTTCCACTCCTGAAGTGAGTTCTTTGGTGGCTGAACAGTCCCAATACGAGAGCCACAGACTCTGTCACAGGTGGGACAGATAGTCGTTGAGGGAAGGGGTGGGTGGGACTGGTTTGCCGCACGCTCTTTCCGCTGCCTGCGCTTGATTTCTGCATGCTCTCAGCATTGAGACTCGAGGTGCTCAGTGCCATCTCGGATGCACTTCCTCCACTTAGGGCGGTCTTGGGCCAGGGACTCCCAGGTGTCGCTGGGGATGTCGCACTTTATCAGGGAAGCTTTGAGGTGTCCTTGTAGCTGCCCACCTTTGGCTCGTTTGCCGTGAAGGAGCTCCGAGTAGAGCACTTGCTTTGGGAGTCTTGTGTCTGGCATGCGGACTATGTGGCCTGCCCAGCGGAGCTGACCGAGTGTGGGGATGTTAGCCTGAATGAGGATGCTGATGTTGGTGCACGTGTCCTCCCAGGGGATTTGTAGGGTTTTGCGGAGACATCGTTGGTGATATTTCTCCAGCAACTTGAGGTGTCTACTGTACATGGTCCATGCCTCTGAGCCATACAGGAGGGCAGGTATTACTACAGCCCTATAGACCATGAGCTTGGTGGCAGTTTTGAGGGCCTGATCTTCAAACACTCTTTTCCTCAGGCGACCGAAGGCTGCACTGGCGCACTGGAGGCAATGTTGGATCTCGTCGTCGATGCCTGCTCTTGTTGATAGGACCATGATCAACCCCAACACCAGCAGCAGCACGCACACCAACACCAACACTCTCCACAATCACC
Source organism: Pristiophorus japonicus (assembly GCF_044704955.1). Lineage (NCBI taxonomy): Eukaryota > Metazoa > Chordata > Chondrichthyes > Pristiophoridae > Pristiophorus > Pristiophorus japonicus. Next base: position 37,962,747 of record NC_091990.1, on the reverse strand, counting down.
TGATGCTGCACAGGACACAGGGCATCAGTACTCAACCACATTGCTGCCCGGGAAGCCAGGGATGGCCTCACCATGACCAGATTTACTTCACTTGGTGCTGTACACCTGGCTGCCACATGATGCACCAGGTTGGCATCACCAACACCATAAAGCATCCCTACAATATCCAAGCTATTCCTTTCACACTCACCACCGTTGCGGAGGGTACCATTATGTCTTACCATTCACTGCAACTCACTAAGCCACCTCCAAAGGTGCACACAAATATGTCCAAGAACGCAAAGTGTTGAAAATAAAGATTTCAATGTTTGACCGCACATTAACAGCAACTTTACATGAACATTGGATAAACATTGTTAGTTGGTATGATTGGACTAGGATGAGGGTGATTGTGAGGGGTAGCTTGTGAGGTGGGGATGTGATAAGGTAGATAGAGGGATCCGTGGAGGTGTAAGGTAAGTTGGTGTGAGTAAGGATGTGCAGTAGAGTAGGGAAGGCAGAGTAATGGGGATGTGATGAGAGGCACAACAAGATAAGTTTGAGTGTGGTTTTGTACTAATGTTTTGTGATCCAATGATATGATTGAAACATTTGTGCTACTGCACCCAGCTCCTTCTGGCCACATCTCTACTTGTGCCCTGCTGTGCAATGTGCAACCAGGCTGTTTTGTTCTCCTGGGGATATCTCTTCCTCCCAGGAGAAGGGAAGAGACTTATGGAAGGAGTCATGGAAGAGCCTGGGTTCAGCCCTGCACCTTTGTGCAGTGATTGTCAGTGTTTGCAGCACCTCAATTCTGTAAAACACTGAACACAAATGTCACAAGAAAGTTGGCCATGGTCCCTTTAAGGAAACCGATTGATGATGCAACATGAATCATGTTACCAGACCCACTTCCTCTAATTAGCCTGGGAAATGCGCTGGGTGGGCTTAACATGAATTCATTTTCCGGAGCAGGATGGAGCCAGCAGCGGGGCCAGGCCCCGCCACCGACATCGGCCGCCCTAGACCTGCCAAGGTAGGGGAAATTTCGGCCAATGTCTTGAATTTTTGTCGCACCTGTAACATAGAAAAATGTCCCAAGGCGCTTCAGAGAGACATAATCAGACAAAAATGGAGAAGCCAAGCCAAAGAACGAGTTATTAGGAGGGGTGATGGTCAAGGGGAGGGTTTCAAGGAAGGTCTTAAAGGATAAAAGAAAAAACTTGCATTTATATAGCGCCTTTCACGACTACCGGATGTCTCAAAGCGCTTTATATCCAATTAAATACTTTTTGAAGTGTAGTCACTGTTGTAATGTGAGAAATGCAGCAACCAATTTATGCAAAGCAAGCTCCCACAAACAACAATGTGATAATGACCAGATAATCTGTTTTTGTTATGTTGATTGAGGGATAAGTATTAGCCAAGACATAAGGGATAACTCCCCTGCTCTTCTTCAAAACAGTGCTATGGGATCTTTTACGCTCAGCTGAGAGGGCAGATGTCTCATCCGAAAGACGGCATCTCCGACAGTGCAGCAATCCCTCAGTACCGGCCCTCCGACAGTGCAGCAATCCCTCAGTACTGCCCCTCCGACAGTGTGGCACTCCCTCAGTACTGCCCCTCCGACAGTGCAGCAATCCCTCAGCACTGCACTGGAGTGTCAGCCTGGAGTGGGACTTAAACCCACAACCTCCTGACTCAGAGGCGAGAGTGCTCCCCATTGAGCCATGGCTGACACAGCTGTGTTAAAGGAGGGACGAGGGGTGGAGTGCCAGAGTAGTTTAGGGAGGGAATTCCAGAGGGGACCTAGACCACTGAAACCACAGCCGCTACGGTTTATGATTCCATCTCAATCATTGAATTCCAAAATTGGGGTTAAACCAAATATAGTTGGAAATATAAACTAGAGTGTGCTGTTGTTCTTTTGTGACACATTCAGCCATTTCCCCTTTTTGGAACAGGATGCACTTCATCTCTACCAACAGAGCTATAAATGATAGCTAAATGAGGTTTCATGGGGAAAGGGGAACGTCAATACCTTCTGCAGTACTCTGAGAGAAGACAGTATCCATTATATATTTAAAATGATTTATTATTCTTTCAAGAATTATTGGCTGATCAAATGTGATTTAATCCACTGTTTTCTGATTATGAGCATTCAGTTTTACTTTTAATCTAAAGTATGTATTTGCTCACAGTTGATTTAACATGCATTTTTTTCGAAATGAAAATGAAAATCAGAAAGAATGATAATATGTACATGTAAAACAAAATTAAATGCGCTCATCACTCCAGTTCAAATGATGTAGTGCAGTCTTGCTGCAGTTCATGGCGGCTGTCCACTATGTCACTGTTGACAAAACACAAGAAAAATGAGTTACAGCAGCCTGGAAAAAATGAATAAAACCACCATCTCACCCACCACCAAAATCCACCTATGTGCACTTGTAGTAATGACACAAAATTGCATTTATATAGCACTTTCTCATCTAAGAGTTGACTGCTTTTATTTAGGCAAATGTTTTGTGAAGATGATTACACAAATTAGATGAATGACTAGTTAATCTGCCTTTAGTTTTTCTTAATTTATTCGTTCACAGGATGTAGGCATCACTGGCAAGGCCAACATTTATTGCCCATCCCAAATTGCCCTTGAGTGGCTTACTAGGAGGGCATTGCTGTGGGTCTGGAGCCACATATCAGCCAGACCAGGTAAGGGCAACAGATTTCCTTCCCTGAAGGACATTAGTGAACCAGATGGGTCTTTACAACAATCCGGTAGTTTCATGGCCACCATTACCAATGCTAGCTTTTTATTTCAGATTTATTTAATTGAATTTAAGTTCCCCAGCTGCTATGGTGGGATTTGAACTCACGTCTCCAGATTACTAGTCCAGTAACATTACCACTGGACTAAATGGTGTTAGTTGAGCAAAAATTAGCCAAGACATCAGTAGAACTCCCTGACCATTGAACAGTGCCATGTGATCTTTAATACATATTTAAACAGGTAGACAGTGCCTTAGTTTGACATCTCATTCAAAGGATAACACCTCCAACAATACCATAAAGTGTAGACTTAAATCATGTGTTTGAATCCTGGAATGGTACTGGCTCAGGGATGGCAGTGTTACAATCTGAAGGATCTGTAAATAATTAGAGGGAGGAATTTTAACTCCCTACACCGTGTAAATCAGGCCGTACAGGAATTAAAATCAAAGCAGTGATTTACCCCTGGTTTCCTGCCCCACCATCATCATCTCGTCGCTGGCTTAATAGGCAGCTGAGACAGGTGCCTCATGAATACATTTCAGTCGGGGTCCTAATCCGAGACCCCAAAGCCATTCTTATGATCTATTGGACAAAGAATCCAATCTGAACATTCCACTCGGTAGAACCTATCGGCCAAGAAATGAATGGCCCCAAAGGAAGATGAAAATAAAATTTTTGTGGAGCCCTGAGGATCAGGAAAGCCTCCCACAGGACTTGCTGCCAGCTGGGACGGGCCTCCGTGCCGGCCAATATTGCAACAGCCTGAATTCGGCAAGCTTCATTGGGCGTCCGTTTGTACAAATGTTAAAATACTTAAAGGATGTTCATGTAACCCATCTAACAGAAAATAACTAAATATGTCAGCACTCTCGCTTCTGAGTCAGAAGGTTGTGGATGTAAGACACAATCCAGAGACTTGAGCACAAAATCTAGACCGGCATTTCAGTGCAGTGCAGAGAGAGTGCTTCACTGCCGGAGGTGATATCTTGACTAAACCGAGGTGGACATAAGAGATACCATGGCACTATTCGAAGAAGAGCAGGGGAGTTCTCCCCAGTGTCTTGGCCAATATTTATCCCTCAACCAGCATCACTAAAACAGATTATCTGGGTCCCTTATCTCATTGCAGTTTGTGGGACCTTGCTGTGTGCAAATTGGCTGCTTCATTTCCCACATTACAACAGTGATTACACTTCAAAAGTGCTTCATTGACTATAAAGCGCTTTGGGGCAGTCTGAAGTTGTGAAAGGCGCTATATAAATGCAAGTCTTTCTTTATGTTGCAATAATATTGGAACCCAGTAAATAAATGTCATCAACAAAGGCTGTTAAAATTCTAATCAATTGATTTCAAACTTGTGCAAAAGGCACACAGCATTGCCCAGTTTTCAAAATTAATTTGGTGAACCCTGTTCAAAACCAATGGTGTAAGGAAAATACAGTGATGTCAAGCTTAATACCTCATCAATGTGGCAGTTATGTCTGGTATATTTTCTACATAAGTGACCCAACCTGTTTTGTACTAAGACTTTATTTAAAGAACAAAATTACAAGGTTAAAATGTGTTTTCAAGCACAGATGATGCCATCTGCTGGTTGAATGTGATGGGATTTAACTTCCCTGTACCAATGTGTTCTTCATTTACAATGTTCTATTGAAAATAGGGCACAGTTGGTGTATGCCAGAGGTGCAGCACTAAAGTATAACAGGGTTGAGTTTGAGCCAAGGAAAAACAAGTTCACAATTGCATTGCACAGAAATTAAAATATTCAAACAAGGAAAATAACTTGAAGAGAATACAGAATGATTTCTGTATCATTTGCCTTCTTTTGAGCTATTTGCATCATTTGTTTATATAGTTGTCCCTTTATAGATTATATATCTTATGTATTTTGTAACCAAAACGTCATTTAAAAATATATTCTAAGGTCTCATCTATGGAGATTGTATAGTCTCCATTTGTTTAGTCATAAAATGGAGCCTGGACATATCAACTTCTGATAACAATATGTCATTAAATGGCACATCATTTCAAAATTAATTTCTTAGCTGACAAACAAATCGTTAATGCAGGAAATTGAAACCATTCCACACACATTTGCTTTACTTGTTCCTACCTTTAATATTGTGGACTGCATTGTTGGAGGTGCTGTTCTTTGGATGAGATGTTAAACTCAGACTCGGTCTACATGTTTGGTATACATTACATATCCCATGGCACTGTTTAAAGGTCATAGAGTACTCCTGATGTCTTGGCTGTGGATTCTTCCATCAGTCGACACCACCAAAATCGGATAAAGTCATTCATCTCATTGCTATTCGTGGGATCTTACTGTGCATAAAATGTGTCATCATCATCACAGGTAGTCCCTCGTATCGAGGATGACTTGCTTTCACGCCAAAAAGGGATGAGTTCACAGGTCTTTCAATGGACCTAATATTCCGGATCCCAAACTACATGTTGAAGTGTGGAAGATGCCTGTGCGTGGATTTTTTTAATGTGTGCTGACCGTTGCACACCAGCCAGGTCTTGGTCCAGTAGCAAGGATTAACCAGGACGACTGGAGACCAGCTCTGCTGCATTAACCTAGTGTGCACAGATATCACAGTGTGGGCTGACCTGTGCTGCCCCTGGGCCTTCGCCTCTTCTGGGCCCCGAACTCACGCCTCTCCTGGGCCCCGATCACATCGCTCTGCAATCTCTCGCCGCTCCTGCGCCCCGACCTCGCCGCTCCTGCTGTACCTGCCCACGCTCCAATCACTGACCTGAGTTATGATGATCCAGTCCAATCCAGTCGCCGTCTTCACAGCCGTCGCTCTCCTGCACCAGCTTGCACTGCACCTTGAATTGGTATGCCTCTGCATGCCCCGACCTACTGATAGTCCTTGCAGGTCGGGCCACCGCGCTGAATGCCGGGTCGGACCTCCGCCCGGGTGATCCCATATAACAAGTCCTCGTATTTCATTATGTGTGAAGTGTTTTGAGATAATAAGGTGTTATCGCTCAGTTTTCTTTCCTTAATGATTTGTTGTTCAGCTTTGTGTCTGATTTGTCCCCTCAGGTCATGGCTGCACAACAAATAAATTCACACACGGCAGAGAGTACACAGGAAGGCCAGAGAGCGATTCCTAATTTTTTGTTGAACCTTGCAGTCCAGATTCAGTTGCAGTTTGCCGAGGTGTCCTCTTGGTATATTAAATAGTGTACCTGAGCACCTGTTATTCAATGCTTTCAAGTAAAGTGTCAAGTATTATTACACCTGCCAAGTATGCGGTTCCATAAATATTCCAACACATACTTTCTGGAAATGTTTCTTTACTTAAAAGAATATAAACTCACCAATATATTTAAGGTGGAGATAGACAGATTTTTGAACGATAAGGGAGTGAAGGGTTATGGGGAGTGGGCAGGGAAGTGGAGTTGAGGCCAAGATCAGACCAGCCATGATCTTATTGAATGGCGGAGCAGGCTTGAGGGGCCAAATGGCCTATTCCTGCTCCTATTTCTTATGTTATTTTACTGTGATACCTCATGGCCCCTCATGGGGCTTTTCCTAAACAAGAAAAACACTGCCTTAAATCCTACTTCTGCACAGATTTCCTCTGTGTTTGGTTTTCTATGATGCAGACTAACTGTATTGTTGTGTCTAATAATCTGATGTGCAAAGACCTTGTCAGTCACGTGTTTTCTAAATGTTTATGTCTTCAGGAAACTTCCATGTGGTTTACAGTATAGTTTCCCATTGAAAACTGTTATTCCCGTTTCTACATTAATACATCACAATACAAGAGTTTGGGAATGTGATTCAGTAAATTTTCTTCGTTTAAAAAAAAGTCCTTCTGTTCATTGGCTGCAATGCATAAAGCTTTATCCATTACTACCGATCGGATATGTATAATCTCTGTGCAGCTTTGAATACTGAAGATATCATTTTCGAACAGCAGAGGCCACTATAGCAAGATCCAGTAACATTGAGTCAAATGTTTCCAAAATGTATAACTGTACTGATGTAATGATTATTGTCTTTTACAAAGTAACTTGGTAACATCTTTTCCTTAGGTTAGACCAGATTTCTCCTTTTTAAAATCTAATTTTTTAAAAAGATGATCAGGTAATGAAGCTACTTTCTATAATCGTTCAATCATTAGTGGCCGTGCCTTCTGTTGTCTAGGCCCTACACTCTGATACTCCCTGTCTAAACCTCTCCGCCCCTCTACCTCTCGGCGGTGAAGAAGGCAAATGGTATGTTGGCCTTCATAGCTAGGGGATTTGAGTATAGGAGCAGGGAGGTCTTAATGCAGTTGTACAGGGCCTTAGTGAGGTCTCACCTGGAATATTGTGTTCAGTTTTGGTCTCCTAATCTGAGGAAGGACGTTCTTGCTATTGAGGAAGTGCAGCGAAGATTCACCAGACTGATTCCTGGGATGGCTGGACTGTCATATGAGGAGAGACTGGATCAACTGGGCCTTTATTCACTGGAGTTTAGAAGGATGAGAAAAGATCTCATAGAAACGTATAAGATTCTGACGGGACTGGACAGGTTCGATGCGGGAAGAATGTTCCGGATGTTGGGGAAGTCCAGAACGAGGGGACATAATCTTAGGATAAGGGGTAGGCCATTTAGGACTCAGATGAGGAGAAACTTCTTCACTCAGAGAGTTGTTAACCTGTGGAATTCCCTGCCGCAGAGAGTTGTTGATGCCAGTTCATTGGATATATTCAAGAGGGAGTTAGATATGGCCCTTACGGCTAAGGGGATCAAGGGGTATGGAGAGAAAACAGGAAAGGGGTACTGAGGGAATGATCAGCCATGATCTTATTGAATGGCGGTGCAGGCTCGAAGGGCCAAATGGCCTACTCCTGCACCTATTTTCTATGTTTCTATATTTCCTCATTCAAGATGTTCCTTAATACCTACCTCTTTGACCAAGCTTTTGGTCACCTGCACTAATTTCACTTATGCAACTCGGTGTCAAATTATTTATCTCATAATACTCCTATAAAGTGCCTTGGGACGTTTAACTACATTAAAGATGCTATATAAATACAAGTTGTTGTTATTATTGGTTATGTGAACTAATTATGTATTACTGATACCCAAGGAATCATCCCCACCCTGGTTAATGTGATTCTATGTGCTAATGTTTTATAAATATTGGTAGAACCTTAAAATCCCATTAAGCTTCACAATCCAAACACTTATCAGATTAACTAACTTCACATACCTTTACGTAGCAGTAACATGTTTAAAGGGTGGTGCTGTGCATTGATATACCATTTTGCTTTGCAATATGGTAGGGAGTAAGTTCATACCAGTGACTCTCCCATTCTGAGTTTCCGATCTCAGCCATGCCATCAAGGAGATTCATTACACAAGGAGAATTAGCAGAAAAGGCCATCCAGGCATCTACGATCCAGGCAAGAGGCATAGACCCAGTGTAAAGAAAAAAATGACTTGCATTTCTATAGCGCCTTTCACAACCTCAGGACGTCCCAAAGTGCTTTACTGCCAATGAAGTACTTTTGAAGTGTAGTCACTGTTGTAATGTAGGAAACGTGGCAGCCAAATTGCACACAGCAAGCTCCCACAAACAGGCTTGTGATAATGACTAGATAATCTGTTTTTAGTGATGTTGATTAAGGGATAAATATTGGCCTGGACACTGGCGATAACTCCCTTGCTCTTCGAAATAGTGGGATCTTTTACGTCCACTTGAGAGAGCTTTGGTTTAAAATCTCATCTGAAAGAAGGCACCTCCAGCAGTGCAGCACTCCCTCAGTACTGCACTGGCTCGCAAAGCACGCTACCTTGTCACCCTCTCCATCAGGGAATGGTACATAGCAAGGGAAGGTAAAGAGAGGGAGCAAAATATATTTTAAAATGGCAGCGGTGAGGAAGAAGTGGAGAAAACGATTTTTGAAGATTTATTCTCCAATCCACAAATTACCATTTTGCAAATAATTTACAATATTAATTGACAGCATTGAGTGAATCTTGGCATTTGCTTCAATAAAACTAAATGTGAAAAGTCCTCTTTTTAAGTTATTTCCTTTCTCTTGCCTAGCTTTCTGTTTTTCTCTGCTCTGTCTCTTTCCTCCTTTTATGTTGGTAATTGAGATTATCCAAAACTTAATTGCAATTTGCCAGAATAATCTCTTGAACTTGATTTTAGAACTGGTCCTGGCTTCAAATGTACCAGTCTTCAGGGCGGCTTTCATCCTAGGCCAAGGTCAGAAGAAACTGAGCAAGCTGAACACCTCCTTGTATCACACTTCACTACCACTGAATTCCTGCATTATCACTAAATTCCTAGCACTGTGAATTCAATCCCTAAATTTAAAAACACTTGTTTCAAAGCTGATACAGAATGATCCCATTTTGTAGTGATTTAGCTTTGGTAGCGATTGATTCCGATGTCGGAATCACTACCCACGACACTGCAGATTGGTACATCCAGATTTCACATGAATGTTCGTATTAAAAACAAAATACCGCACACATTAAAATAGATTATCTTATCTTTTATTTCACATCATTTAGCTCTCTGTAAAACTGCTACAAAATGCTTGACTGAATTTACATAAGAAGGAACACTTGGCATTGTGGAGAATAGAACTGTGACAAGTATTAGAAATTACAAATGTTCTTTCTTTCACCACGGTAAAGGATGACCATGATAAATGCTTTCTGTATCCGGTGTTGGCATCAGTTCACCACACTCCCTCCCCCTGCACTCCCCAGATCCAGTATAGTACAAAATGTGCAGTGTTAATTTCTTCTCAGAAGAGCATCCTCACAGCACTAGTGTAGCACTAAACCATCCTTCTTGTGGTCCTTCGGAATATGATTGCTGAGTTCACAACAGGCCTGTGCTGTGGACTGTAATCTTCTCAAACTTATGTCCCTTAAGGAACTCACAGACTTCATTCTCTGTCACTGGTGGATTCAAATCCAAATCCAAATCCCGAGGTTTTAACCCATCGTGTGCTACCAAGTGCCCAGTAGAGGCTCTAAATAATTCTGAGAGTTTTATGTTAATTGAATACTCATTCTTTTTACTTCATGTGTTTCTGGCCATTCTGATGTTTTCCATAATTTTTGTCCACATTCTTTGTTCATATTGTTTGGCTAATTAATCAGAGGTAACATTATCAAATAGTGGCAGTCTGGAGTTCTCTCCCCAAAAAGTTTGGATGCTGGGACAATTGGAGCTTTCAAGACTGAGATCGATAGATTTTTGTAAGGTAAGGGTGTCAAGGGAGATGGAATTATTGTGGATAAATGAAATTTAAGTACGGGTCAGCCAGGATTTAATTGGATGGCAGAGCAGGCTTGAGGGGCTGAATGGCCTCCTCCTGTTCCCATGTTCCAAATGTTGCAGACTATCATTTGGAAGCAAACTTCCTGAAACATGAATCAGTATCTGTGCTCATTTAAATTTTAAGCATATTTTTGGATTATTCATTTTCAGCTACCTTTCTGTGTGCTTGAATGAGTCCACCTACAGTGCATTTCCCACAAGGTTTGCTCAAAAAAAATCACTCCAACTCTGAACGTACAGTATTAATTTCGATAATGCATGGTTGTCATCTCCTTTTGTCTGAGGTCTAAATGTTAAAATGGGGCCTTTTATTCTATTTTAAAGTGACCAGTGAAGAAAATTCCAAAATAATTTCTATTAAAATTGCCGAGACTCCCAACAACTGTAACTGAAGTGAATTTTGGAGACAATGCCTAGATACGTTCACTTTCACACAGATGGTATTTGATCAATTACAGTAACTACCTATGGAGGTGCCTGACTAACGTCCAACACAATCTTTCATAGTTTGTCTAACACTTGCAGCATCATTAATAAAGCTGTCATCATGAAGCTTCTCTAACTGCAATTAGGGTGCAATGAGCCGCTATTTAAGCAAACAATTCCATCTGGTTGTTTAATTGGTAATCATAAAGCCTGCAATAAAAGATCACACTGATTGTCTGTAAATTAGCCTGGAGTCACTATCATATAGGTACATAGGGGACAGATTTCACAGCAGAGTACATCCATGAGCTCAATTCCTCCTCACAAGATCATGGGTGGTTACGTATGTCAGAACTGATGAGCGAGTACGCGGAGGGGTCACGGCGAGAATGGGGCGGCTGAAAGCTCAGTTTAAAAATATTGTAAGAAGTTTTGTTGAATTTTTTTAGTATGGGCAGATTTTGCTGGTTCTTAACAATTTAATATAGCAAGTTATGCAAACTCTAGCTTTTATCTCCCAAACTAAGCTTTTTCATAGTTGATCTACAGAAAGGAAGCAATAGAGTTCACCAGGAAGGCAAGACAATGTTTGGGAGAGCAATTTTCCAAACTGCTGGTAATGCTTCACAGTTCAAGCAGGTCACATCATTTTTGTGCTCCCCAGTTAGCCTCTGAATGCATGCTCCAGTCGTCCTGTAACGAAATAGACTCAAGTATGCAAGTCAGTAGCTAATGCATTTTGGGGGGGATTTAAACAGACCCCTGCCAGGAGGGGCAGGAGAGGTTTAAAAATGTAAAATTCTCCTGCCAGGAGAGGTTTAAAAATGTAAAATTCTGAAACCCAACCGTCGCACGCACTTCCGGTTTTAATGGAGGCAGGTTGGGGGCGGGCAACTAACCTGCTCTCAGGAGGCGGGTCCGTCATTTCAATATTTTAATAGGGCTGCATATCTCAAGTTTAACCACAATTTTATTCTCAACGCCTGTAAGCCAGGTTTCCCAGGGCTCAGGAAACCCGGCAGCTGAAGGGAGATGAGGACGGCAGGATCCAGCAGGTAAGTGCTTTTCCAGCAACGCTTGTGGGCCCAGAGGTGCAGGAGTGCTTCTCCCCAGCCCCGCCCCAAGCTCACCTGCTTCCTTCCCCGCGATCCGCTGACCAGCCCCCCTGCGATCGGAGCCCCTCTCCCCAGCGAGCGGAACCCCCACCCTTCCCGTGATCCAATGCCCCCACCCCCCGATCTTCTCCCCAGCCCATGATCCACTCCCAGCACTCCTCGCCCTCCAGATGTCCCCCCACATCCTGACCCCTGATCTCCCTCCTCTCCGCTCCCCAGCTGTCCACCAGCCAACCAGCCTCTCGAGCTGGCTGGCTGACAACCAGGAACAGAAAACAAAAAAGTTAAATGAGGTGCTGCCGGTAAATTTAACAGTCCCTGTGGGTTACCCATATTTCCAGGTTTCCCAACCGCTACAACCCCCCACCCCCGCTCCTCTGCTTCCCCTTAAATATCGGGGCCTTTGACTCACTAGCTCCAATAGAGAAATCTTGTTCAAACTTAAATACAGTTGTACGTTCAGAGAAGGATTCAAGCACAGTAGTCAATACTTTGAGTACTGCCATGCAGTGTCCAGTGGCTCTAGTTTTCCAAGAAGATTGCTGGCACCGAGATTGGGGATAGTAATTTAGTTACTTTATTCTTCACTGCTGGTTGGGCTATGTAATCTTTACATTTTGGTAGCTCCTACAGTAAGATGTGTAGCTCAAGTCATATGTAAGATCAATGCTATCCCTCTCCAAGTTACCACATGGAACTGCATGATGTGTGTTTTACCATATGGAAATTGGAATGAACATTTCTGATAAAAGATAAGAATAAAGATAAGTCTGATTATGAATTTAGTGTTGCTGAGTGGACTTGCAGCAATTGAAGTTTAGTAGCCCATCTAACATTTTAGCTTGGAGTTATTGGGTAAAGTTATTTCACCTCTGTTCAATTATGGTTATAGCAGCTATGCAATATGATATTATAATGATCTATTACCTACATTTCCATTATTGAAGTATTCTCTAGGTCAGTGAAGGTTCAGTTATTGTAGTATCTCAGTACAACCTAAGCTACTGTGGTGATGCCAATAAGACTGCACTAAAGGTAAAGATAACAGCAGAAATATGTCCGACACCATCACAGATTTTATTCAAAGTGGAGATTTAGTATAAAATGATGCTTTTAAATAGCGCCACCCTGCCATAGCAAAGAGTGCAGCAGACTTGCCAGGCAGAGCCTTTCTGCATGCAGTAATACCAGAAGACACCCGAGACTAGTTTTAGGATGAGTTAGAGAGAGACAGAGAGGGCCCTGTGCTTTAAGGAAGTGTGAGAAGAGATGGCCTAGAGAGAATATGTTGAGCGTCCTTTGAAGGAGACAACTGCTAAAGGATGTGTTTGTTTTAAAACAACAAAAACTTGCATTAATATAGTGCCTTTAACATAGTAAAATGTCTCATGGCGCTTCACGGGAGCATTATAAAACAACATTTGACACCGAGCCACATAAGGAGACATTAGGACAAAGAGGTAGGTTTAAGCAGCATCTTAAAGGAGGGGAGAGAAGCGGAGAGGTTTAAAAAGGGAATTCCGGAATTTGGGGCCTAGGCAACTGAAGGCACAGCCGCCAAAGGTTGAGCGATTAAAATCAGGGATGTGCAAAAGGCCAGAATTGGAGGAGCGCAGAGATCTTGAAGGGTTATAGGGCTGGAGGAGATTACAGAAATAGAGAGGGGCAAGGTCATGGAGAAATTTGAAGACAATGATGAGAATTTTTAAATTGAGGCATTGCCATACTGGGAGCCAATGTAGGTCAGTGAGCACAAGGGTGATGGGTGAATGAGACTTGGTGAGACTTCGGATGCGTGCAGCAGAGTTGTGGATGAGCTCAAGTTTATGTAAGATGGAAGATGGGAGGCCAATCAGGAGAGCATTGAAATAGTCACAGGTAGAGGTAACAAAAGCATGGATGAGGGTTTCAGCAGCAGATGAGCTGAGGCAGGGGCAGAGTCAGGTGATGTTACCGAGGTGGAACTCGACGGTCTTGGTGATGGAGCAGATATGGGGTCAGAAGCTCATCTCGGGGTCAAATTCGGCACCAAGGTTGTGAACGGTCTGGTTCAGCCTCAGATAGTTGCCAGGTAGAGGGATGAAGTCTGTGGCTAGGGAATTGAGTTTGTGGTGGTGATCGAAGACCATGGCTTAGGTCTCCTCAATATTTTGTTGAAGGAAATTTCTGCTCATCCAGTATTGGATATAGAATAAGCTTTGTGACGAGATAGTGGAGGGGTCAAGTGAGGTGGTGGTGAGGTAGAGCTGGGTGTCATCAGCGTACATGTGGAACCTGTGTTTTCATATGATATCGCCGAGGAGCAGTATGCAGATGAGAAATAGGAGGGGGCCATGGATAGATCCTGAGGGGACTCCAGAGGTAATGGTGTGGGAGTGGGAAGAGAAGCCATTGCAAGTGATTCTCTGGCTAGAAGTAGACAGAGAATCATCTGCAATTTATGAATGGAAAGAGGCGAGTGCAGTCCCACCTGCTGGATGACGGAAGGAGAGATACTGAAGGAGGATGATATGGTCAAAGGCTGCAGACAGGTTGAGAAGGATAAGGAGGGATAGTTTATCACAGTTACAGTCACATAGGGTGTCATTTGAGACTTTGATAAGGGCAGTTTAGGTACTATGGCAGAGGCAGAAATCTGAGTGGAGGGATGCAGGAAAGATGCACACGGATTTGGGAGGCGACATCATGTTCAAGAATTTTGGAGAGGAAAAGGAGTTTGGAGATGGGGCAAGGACAGAGGGGGTCAAGGGTGTTTTTTTGAGGAGAGAGGTGATGGCAGATTTGAAGGGGAAGGGGTAGTACCTGAGGAGAGTAAACCATTAACAATATCAGCTAACATAAGAACTAAAAAGTTAAGAGTAGGAGTAGGCCATACTCAAGCCTGCTCCGCCATTCAATAAGATCATGGCTGATCTTTGTCCTCAACTCCACTTTCCCTCCCGATCTCCATATCCCTTGTTTCCCCTAGAATCCAAAAATCTATCAGCTTTGAGTATACTCAACGACTTAGCATCCACAACCCATTGGGGCAGAGAATTTCAAAGATTCACAATCCTCTGAGTGAAGCATTTCCTCCTCATCTCAGTCTTAAATAACCAACCCATTATCCTGAGATTATGCCCCCTAGTTCTAGTCTCTCCAGCCAGGAGAAACAGCCTCTCAACATCTACCCTGGGGGCCAGGAAGGGAAGTTTGGTGGTCAGCAGTTGGGTGGGAATGGGGTGGAGGGAGCAGGAGGTGGGTTTCATGGACAAGGTGAGCTCAGAGATGGTCTAAGGGGAGATCGGAGAGACACTAAAGAACGTTGTTAATTCAGGGATAGAGCAGGGGCATCCTAAATTTTTATTTTAACTTTGTTTTAACTTTACACTGCAGTGGTTTGATGGAAGGGGTGGTGATTTACAGAATGTGTGATTATCACATCCTCTCTTGTGAATTTCTTATGTTAAGACATTAAGAAATATACATAGCCAAAATGTTACATCATTATCATAAAATGTTTTCTCTACATATGTAAAATTCTCTCTGGCTTTTCAACCCTGTTTTTTTTACCTTCTCCAAGCCATGTATCAATCAGTTAACTTGTTCCTAGGTCTCTGCTTGTGCCTCTCTGTAAGTGACTTTTCAGTGGTGTACACAAACAGCCTTGCTGGCTCATACATTTTAGGACATGATTGCTGCCAACAAACCTGGAATTATTTGCACATGCGCAGTTCCAGTGTTATTTTTTATTTGTTGCTGCTGGACTTCGTAAAATGAGAAATAAAGACGTGGATTTAGAGAAGTGTCGACCTTCTAGAAGAATGAATGACGGATATTTTCCCACTCTGTTTTATAAATTGCCCGATTGCCATTATGCGCTCTGATAAAGCGTGTTCCCAGTTGCAAGGAGCCGTCACGCATCTTTCTTCGAACATAAGAAATACGAGCAGGAGTAGGCCATCTGGCCCCTCGAGCCTGCTCTGTCATTTAATAAGATCATGGCCTCAACTCCACTTCCCTGCCCGCTCCCCATAATGCTTTATTCCCTTATCTTTCAAAATTCTGTCCATCTCCAACTTAAATATATTCACTGACCCAGGCTCCACAGCTCTCTGGGGTCGAGAAGTCCAAAGATTCAGGACCCTCTGAGAGAAGAAATTCCTCCTCATTTCCATTTTAAATGGGCGACCGCTTATTCTGAGACTGCCTCATGAGAGGAAACATCCTCTCTGCATCTACCCTGTCAAGCCTCCTCAGAATCTTATACGTTTCAATAAGATCACATCTAAGGCTTCTAAATTCCAATGAGTATAGGCCCAACCTGCTCAACCTTTCTTCATATGACAGCCTTTTCATCTCAAGTTTCAACCTCGTGAACCTTCTCTGAACTGCCTCCAATGCAAGTATATCCCTCTTTAACTAAGGAGACCAAAACTGCACGCAGTACTCCTGGTGTGGTCTCACTAATGCCCTGTACCATTGTAGCAGGACTTCCTTACTTTTATACTCCATCGCCTTTGCAATAAAGGCCAACATTCCATTAGCTTTCCTAATTACTTGATGTACTGCATGCTAACTTTTTGAGTTTCATGTACAAGGACCCCCAGATCCCTCTGTTTTGTAAATTTGCTTTTTTATTTTTCTTCCAAAGTGGATAACCTCACATTTTCCCATAGTATACTCCATCTGCCAAATTTTTGCCCACTCACTTAGCCTATCTATAATCCCTTTGCAGATTCTTTGTGTCCTCCTCACAATTTGCTTTCCCATCTATTTCTGTATCATCAGCAAATTTGGCTACATTACACTCAATCCCTTCTTCCAAGTCATTAATATAGATTGTAAATAGTTGAGGCCCCAGCACTGATCCCTGTGGCACCCCACAAGTTACAGTTTGCCAACCTGAAAATGACCCATTTATCCCAACTCTCTGTTTTCTGTTAGCCAATCCCCTATCCATGCTAATATATTACTCCATGCCCTGTGAGCTCTTATCTTGTACAGTAACATTTTGTGTGGCACCTTATCGAATGCCTTCTGGAAATCCAAATACATGACATCTGCTGGTTCACCTTTATCCACCCTGCTCGTTACATCCTCAGAAAATTCCAGAAAATTTGTCAAACATGATTTCCCTTTCATAAAACCATGCTGACTCTTCTTGACTGCATTATGATTTTCTAAATGTCCTGCTACTACTTCCTTAATAATGGACACCAGCATTTTCCCAATGACAGATGTTAGGCTAACTGGTCTACAGATTCCTGCTTTCTGTCTCCTTTCTTAAATAGAGGCGTTATATTTGCGGTTTTCCAATTTGCTGGGACCTCTCCAGAATCCAGGGAATTTTGGTAGATTACAACCAATGCATCCACTATCTCTGTAGCAACTTTTTTTAAGACCCTAGGATGCAGGCCATCAGATCCAGGGGACTTGTCCCCCTTTAATCTCATTAGTTTGCCTAGTACTTTTTCTCTAATGAAAGTGATTGTATTAAGTTCCTCCCTCCCTATAGCCCCTTGATTATCAATTTTTTGGGATGCTTTTACTGTCTTCTACTGTGAAGACCGATACAAAATAGTTGTTCTAAGACTCTGCCATTTCCTTGTTTCCCATTATTAATTCACCAGTCTCATCCTCTAAGGGACCAATGATTACTTTAGCTACTTTTTTCCTTTTTATATACCTGTAGAAGCTCTTACTATCTTTTTATATTTCTTGCTAGTTTACTCTCAAACGATCTTCTCTCTGTCATTTTTTTAGTCGTCCTTTGCTGGTTTCTAAAAATGTCCCAATCCTCTGTTTCACTATTCTTCGCAACATTGTATGTCTTTGTTTTCAGTTTGATTACAAATGTCAACCTGAAATTAACCAGCAGCTCATTGTAACTTACTACAGTTTGAAGCCACTGTCAACATCCGACCTGGCCTGATCACTCAATGGAAGTGAAACAATTTCCCAGGAGCTCCTTTTGGATCTCAGAAAACCAGATGAGACAGAAGAGAAATAGTTGAGGCCCCAGCACTGATCCCTGTGGCACCCCACTAGTGTTTATTTTTTAATTGTGTGTTTATAAATCAAATTGCTAATGAGAAAATTATGCGCATTTTTTATTTTATTTGCATTTCCACCAAGGGAAAAAATTGTTAGAGTTGTGTTTTATGCAGACCTCCATTGTTGTGGGCACTATTTTTTAAATTTATGATGAGAGTTATGCGCAGAATGTTTCGGTAGCTTCCGGTTCGTTGGCAGGAGTCACTCTGTAAATGTTAATGTTCTCTGACTTTCTCTGGCTTCTCAGACGGTCAGAAATTTCCTGCTAGTGAGCTGAGTACTGAAGTCCACCACGTGGCATATCATGGGATAAAATGTACTTTCTACTACTCTTAACACCATAGTTCACTACACCAGCCTGTGCAACTGGGCCATCTTTGTTGCATTACCAATGTTATACCAACTCTACAACAGTGAGTCAGCATAAGAATTAGCATTTTTTTTAAGTCCAAATGGAAAATAGTTGGCAGTAGCTGTTTTTATAACATTAGTGTAATTCGAGTGAGGAGCCAGCAGCAATTTGCCTCCTTACAAATGTCAGCCTATAATAGGATAAGGATATCTCTTCTAACTCTCAGTACAGGAGAGTGAGCGATCTGTCTATTCTCAGCTTATAAAGTTCAGGGCTCGCAGTATTCCCAGTGAGTGAAGAATGTGTAACAATCCTTTCCAGTTCAAATGCAAAATTTCAGCAGCTCCTAAAACCATTGGTCACTGACTCAGTTTTTTCATAATGGTTAAAAGCTGAAGTACAGTGATCTAAAAGGGAAAAAAAGGAGAGAAGAATGATCATACTATAGGAATTAGGCAACGTTAACAATCATCTTACAACTGAACAGCGAGGAATCAATTGCCACATTTTACCAACAAAGATGTTGCAGCTGTCGTGAGCAGATTGAGTATTGCTCCTGGTATCTCGGTGCTTGCAAACACAAATAAGGCCATTTTAATCACAGGCACAGCGATACACTTACAATCATAGTGCAATAACTATGATTGTATCTTCAGTTTTTTTTTTATTATTTAAGTGTCTTGGGATGTTTTAGTACATTAGAGGTGCTATATAAATGCAAGTTGTTGTTATACAGCCAGATATTGGTTTCTAAATTTTTGCTCAATGTAGCAAAAAGGATTAGAAATATTTAAGTGTAAATCTACAGATCACCATCAAATTTCATCTGAAATATTAGATTACTGGTTCAATATAACACGATGGAAATTGATGCCATCTGTGAAAGAGTCTTGTTCTGATTCAGGACTTTTCATGTAAGTCAATTTATTTTGGTATATTTCCTATTGATAAGATTGGAGACACTGAGCTCTGAAAGTATGACACCATGTTAAATACCCTTTATGATGTCGTTACAGCAAAGGTTTAATGAATGGACTAGAGCGTTTTATTTCATCTTCTCCAAAACAGCTTATTTAAGTCCGCTCCCTCTCCCCCACCAACTATAGACCTTTAGCCAGTCTGTTGCTTTGTTTGGTAATTTAACAAAATTGTAGCTTTGCTAGGAGATTTGTAAGCTGTAGCTTCGGATATTTAAAGCTTATTGATAAAATTAATATTTGTAAACAACTGTTCCCTTTCTGATTCTAAAAAAAGCTATGAACTTATTAAATGACTGAGAGCCCTCGATAAAGTATGTATGCCAGTGGGAGGGAGGGGAATAAAAATGCAGACCCAAAGCATTGGGGATGTAGGGTTTTCCCAAAGAATTCAAGAACTAAGACAGATCAAGCAATGAGTCCTGATCACATCTCTTGTTTGAGCTTCTCCCTTATACCCAGAATTAAAAATTGATTTATTTTTTGGTCACTCACACATAGAAATCTTAAACAATGACTGATTTCCCAAATCATGCCACAGAGAGGGATGGGCAATAAATGGCCACCTTGCCAGTGACGCCCACATCCCGAGAATAAACCTTTAAAGAACACCTGTAGAATTTCTTTTTGTTTGATAAAGAGTGAACACGCTCTTCCCAAAGGGACACGCCCACCTACTTAAGAGCTTGGGTGAAGGTTGGCCAAGCCAAGAACTCTTAAGTGTCGTGCAGGGAATCTGCAGGAGTTTAACAAGCTAAAACTAAGCCACTTGCCAGTACAACATCATAGCTTACTCAGCTAGGACCATCCAACTCATTAGGGGAGTCTGCAGCCAAATGAGAAGGAAGCTGGATTATCCGCAAAGGGAAGACATAGTTTGCTCGCTTCTCCAGACTATTGTTGTTGTAGGTTTTCGAAAGATTGACTCGATGGGCCGAATGGCCTCCTTCTATGCTGTACAATTCTACTCTATGATTCTATGTGGCAAGTGGAGATGCAGCTGCGTACAACAAAAGGTAAACTAAAATACTGTGGACATGCAAAACATTGCACAACCTGACCAATAGATTTTGTGAGAAAGGATTTATACTCTTCAGTATGACAACACATCTAAGGTTACCAGTGAGATATTCTGATGAATGTGGTGAACAGTCTTATTCATACAACTAACACTCTGAAGGGAAATCTATCCTTCAAAACTTTTATCAAATGTAATCCTATTGGTGAAATGAAGCTAATTGTTAACGTCACAGCAACCCATGTGAGAATTCCTGTTTCCTGAAAATGCTCAGTCAAGGATTTCAGAAGTAACAACCTGAATGTTTGTTTTGTTGTCTGCTAAGCTGCTGCTTCATCTTCGGCAGTCCCTTGTATCGAGGATGACTTGCTTCCACACCAAAAAGGGATGAGTTCACAGGTGTTTCAGTGAGTGACCTGACACTCCAGGTCCCAAACTACATGTTGAAGGGTGGAAGATGCCTGTACGTGGATTTTTTTAATGTGTGGTGGCCATTGCACACCAGCCACCACACGGGCTTGGTCCAGTGGCATCACAGTACTCAATGCAGGTTGAAGGAAGACATCACACTTTCATTCAGGATTGTAATGAAACATATAGTAGGGTTTACTACAAGTTTTCCTTAAGCCTCATTGAAGTGCCTTGGGACATTTTTCTACATGAAAGTTGCTATATAAATGCAGTTGTTTACATGTATTTTTGGAGCAAGGAGTATACCCACTTTTCAGCAGCACATAAACGGGGGTATGTACCCATTTTGCTTTGGAGGTTAACAGATGAATGATGAAACAATGAATCCACATTCATACCTTACCCTCCGCATAGCTCTTATCGACATCTCTTTCTCAAACATTTACACTGACTGTGATTTTCCATTTCAGTGATCCTGACGGGCTCCGGGGCATATATTGTGAAACTGCACAGCTTCATTCACCCTGTGAGGTCTGGCCATTCATTTTAATGGATGGAAAATGATAGGCTGGGGTGCAGAATAGCACAATATGTGCTCCTGGCAGATATCATTATTATCATCATAGGCAGTCCCTTAGGATCGAGGAAAACTTGCTTCCACTCTTAACATGAGTTCTTAGGTGGCTGTACAGTCCAATACGAGAACCATAGTCTCTGTCACAGGTGGGATAAATAGTCGTTGAGCGAAGGGGTGGGTGGGACAGGTTTGCCGCACGCTCCGCAGCCTTCACTTGATTTCTGCATGCTCTCGGCGACGAGACTCGAGGTGCTCAGCGCCCTCCCGGGTGCACTTCCTCTACTTAGGGCGGTCTTTGGCCAGAGACTCCCAGGTGTCAGTGGGGATGTCGCACTTTATCAGGGAGGCTTTGAGGGTGTCCTTGTAAAGTTTCCTCTGTCCACCTTTGGCTCGTTTGCTGTGAAGGAGCTCCGAATAGAGCACTTGCTTTGGGAGTCTCGTGTCTGGCATGCGAACGATGTGGCCTGCACAGCGGAACTGATCAAGTGTGGTCAGTGCTTCAATGCTGGGGATGTTGGCCTGGACAAGGACGCTAACGTTGGTGTGTCTGTCCTCCCAGGGGATTTGTAGGATCTTGCCGAGACATCGTTGGTGGTATTGCTCCAGCGACTTGAGGTGTCTGCTGTACATGGTCCATGTTTCTGAGCCATACAGGAGGGCGGGTATTACTACAGCCCTGTAGACCATGAGCTTGTTGACAGTTTTGAGGGCCTAGTCTTCAAACAGCCTTTTCCTCAGGCGGCCGAAGACTGCACTGGCACATTGGAGGCGGTGTTTGATCTCGTCGACAATGCCTGCTCTTTTTGATAGGAAGCTCCCGAGATATGGGAAGTGGTCCACGTTGTCCAGGGCCATGCCGTGGATCTTGATGACACAGGGCAGTGCTGTGCGACGAGGACAGGCTGGTGGAGGACCTTTGTCTTACAGATGTTTAGCGTAAGGCCCATGCTTTCGTACGCCTCAGTAAATATGTCGACTATGTCCTGGAGTTCAGCCTCTGTGTGTGCGCATATGCAGGCGTCATCTGCGTACTGTAGCTCGATGACAGAAGTTGGGGTGGTCTTGGATCTGGCCTGGAGACGACGAAGGTTGAACAGGTTTCCACTGGTTCTGTAGTTTAATTCCACTAAGCAGGGAGCTTGTCGACTGTGAGGTGGAGCATGGCAGCGAGGAAGATTGAGAAGAGGGTTGGGGCAATGATTGACCCCGGTCCGGAAGTGGATTGGGTCTGTAATGGATCTGTTGGTAAGGATCACGGCCTGCACGTTGGCGTGGAGCAGGCGGAGGATGGTGACGTACTTTTGGGGGCATCCGAAACGAAGGAGGACACTCCATGGACCTTCGCGGCTGACAGTGTCAAAGGCCTTTGAAAGGTTGAAGAAGGCCATGTAAAAGGGCTGCGCTGTTCCCTGCATTTTTCCTGCAGCTGTCGCGCTGCAAAGATCATGTCCGTTGTACCCTGTAGGGGACGAAATTCGGACTGCAATTCCGGGAGGAGCTCCTCGGCCACAGGGAGAAGATGGTTGAGGAGGACTCTAGCGATGACTTTCCCAGTGATTGATAGCAGGGAGATTCCTCTGTAGTTGCCGCAGTCGGACTTGTCCCCTTTTTTAAAGATGGTCATGATCACTGCATCTCTAAGATCTCCTGGCATGCTCTCCTCCCTCCAGATGAGAGAGATGAGGTCATGTATTCGTGCCAGCAGTGCCTCAGTAGGGATTCCATCCGCTCCCGTAGCCTTGTTTTTTAGCTGTCTTATGGCTTTTTCTATCTCGTGCAGTGTTGGGTCTCACTGAGGTGGTGGCGGGTAGCATGCTGCGGAATGGGGTCGAGAACACTCGAGTCAAAGAGTGCTAAAGTGTAAAATTCCAGCCAGTATATTAATACTTAGTCATAGGTTATACCTACTATCATATATACCATGCATAATCATTTCTCATTTACAGTTTCCATTACCATTAAATATTACGCTTAATAATTCTCCATAACATAACATTTTTCCCTTAAAAACTCAATTAAGTATTATTAATGCCATCATATCATCATAGACAGTGATATGAAATACCATCCCTCTATTAAATTGATAATTATGAATGCTTCTTGGCCATAACTTGATTTATCGCCCTCTATTGCTCAGACTTAGCTTCTGATTAATAATTCAGGTACATTTCACTATTACCCCCATCAGTCCTCCTTAGATATAAAGGTTCTCATTTAAGATTTTTTTTAGATTAATCTAGCATTGCTCAGTGATCTCTTGATTCACTTTTACTTTTGTTTGAACCCCAACTTTAAAGAGTTTCATATTAACGAAGAGGAAGAATAATTAATGATTTCATGAAGAATAAAGAGACATGATAATAGAACAGCCCACCTAGTCTGAAACACAGCAAGTTGTGAACCTATATAAACCACCTCATCCTTTATCAGATCCTGGTTCCAAAACCACAAGACAACAAACCACACAAGGTTTCCTGGCAGCCGGGGAGACTCTTTGAACCAATCACTGTACCCCTCCCTCCACAACCCCCCTCCCCACCCTGCCAAGCCTGGAACTAGACCCATCATCTTCTGGTGAAGATTTTAAAGAGCTATGCTAGTCACTGTAATTAAGAGGTTTTTTATACTATACTACACTGCTTGCCTAAAGTATTTGCAGATGTACAATTGAAGATAGACAACCATAATCGAGGCCATTCACAGCAGTTAAAGAGCCCAGTATGACTTGAAGACTGTCAATGAGCTTCCTTAAATTCTCTGATTTTTATTTTCTTAATATGTTCATAATGTTTTACGTGAAGTGAAATATAGAGTTGTTATTGAGAAAAAAATTCTTAAGGGAGGAGAGAGGTCAAAATTGTACATAGTTTGGGAGAAGTTCAGAAATGTATGACTGGCAACAGGCAGAGAAGCAGAAGTCAAAGATTGTGTTTTTTGGTGTGTGTACTTAATAGATGGCCTCTAACCCCCTCCCCCCCCCCCCATATCACTTAGAAATATACAATATGCAATATACATTTTTTTAATGAAGCCTTAATTTCTAATGACTGTCGATCCCAAGGCTGTTCCCATGACAGTCAACTTGCTCCTGCTCCGCATCTACACGACATACCATTGCTGTTTCTGCATATACTAAATAGTATCTAAAAATGTATTCTAAAGAGTACATCACTACAGTATACAGTCAATGTGCCTTCATGCTCCCAGAAATAGCGAAAACTGATGAAGCTAGAAGTGAGAGGGAGAAATGTTTTGAATTATGCCATTAAAAAAATTAAAACAGATGTGTATTTAATTATACTTGTGCAGAAGAATTGCTTTTGAGGACCTGTGTTGTCACCATGGAGAATGTTTGCAGGTGGGGTGATTTCAAGGTCTGGCCTGCTTCACAGAACTCCCTCTGGTCATGCTGGGGAACAGATTGCATTGCAGCAGATGGGTTATCTGCTGCAGCAACATCCTATTCTCAGTCCTTTTCCAAACGTGCAAGTACCATTTCAAGTGGTGCTATAAAGGGTGTGATTAATAACACAATCGCACAAATGCACCATGCTTACGAATGACAAATTTTCATCCATGATGGCACAATCCCTCACAAAACGACATTTTTATTTTAGTATCAGATTTGGTTAATATATTGAACAGAGTGCATCATTTATTCAATTTAAGAGGAAGAACTTTATAAACTATTTATGATTTCATCACTTGTGGGTGAAAGGATTTCTGCAATTGTAAATAGAATGAGTTGCATGGCTGTACATTGTGTGTCCTCTATAGAGCCATTATAAACAGGAAGTTTGGGATTACAACTCATTAGCAAATTAGTTCAAGTTTGGCAACCACGACACTAACCAAAGGCTCACTGTCACAACTTTCCTGCTATTGGCTTTGTTCTTTCTTCATCCATTCTGTCAGCCTGCCAAATTGCCCCTACTACCCACCCATTCATGCTGTAATCTGCTGGGATGTTTTGTGTATTAAGGGTGCTCTATAAATGCAAGTTGTTGTACCTGTTGTTGTTGTTACAGAAGGAAGGGTGGGGCAGTTCCAGAGTGTCTCCGTGCTGTTGTTTGTCCAACTTGACCCACAACTCTAAGTTAAGATGTATTAAGATTACGTGCAGATCACTGTGATACTTCAGTTTGAATACGCTTCAGGAAAGGGAACCAATGGCCTGCTCCCACCCAAAAGTAAATATTCCAAGTTAG
This sequence comes from Pristiophorus japonicus, assembly GCF_044704955.1. Classification (NCBI taxonomy): domain Eukaryota; kingdom Metazoa; phylum Chordata; class Chondrichthyes; family Pristiophoridae; genus Pristiophorus; species Pristiophorus japonicus. The sequence goes on along the minus strand of NC_091990.1, from coordinate 37,937,551 downwards.
AGATGTCCACTCAAGGGAGCTGAATGTGAGAGGACTAAAATCTATCATTTTAAATGGGATAAAGGCCTCTTGTAGATCTACTTGCAGTAATGTGCCGTGTTCAGGGAGCTGTATCAGATAACTGACTTAGGACTAAAATCAAGATTTCAAACAATTAGAAAAATAATAAAATCATCATCGGAACAATTGTTCGTGAGGAGATTTTAGTTATATATTTTTTAAGTACTTAATTTTTAGAGTACTTGTTTGTCCAAAATGGAGAACAGTGTTTCGGAATCAGGTTTTTTACACTTCATTCCACATCCTTGTCTTCCTCAACAGAGTGCAAAATATTTTTATGTCAATTGTTAAAATGGCTTTCATGAGTTTGTAGTTTCAATGACATGCATGAATGGAGTTGGCAAAAATTAGTCTAGGTTTGCTCAGTCAAGAACACTCATTGAAAAGAAACGGTGTTTTATTTCACCACTTGACGGTTGAAAATAAATCCACAAAAAATGTTTTATTCATCCTGCTGGGCATCGTTGTAACAGTGTAAAGATTGCTGGGAACATCATCAGATAAGTTCACCTGGGTGGTAAATGGTGAAGCTGGAGTATAGTTTAGAGTTGAGTCTGGCACTCCCTCCCTAAATTTCTCTGTCTCTCTACTGCTTTAGACTCTTTAAAACCTACTCTCTAAACAAGCTTTTGGTCACCTGTGGTTCGGTGTCAAATGTTGTTTGATAATGGTCCTGTGAAGCGCCTTGAGGCATTTTACTACAATAAAGGCACTATATAAATGAATGCTGTTGTTGTGCATTGTTAAAACATTGACATCCTAGGTTGGATATCACAGAGGAGGCTGAGGGGAGACCTTATTGAGGTGTATAAAATTATGAGGGGCTGAGATAGAATAGATAGGAAGGACCTATTTCCCTTAGCAGGTGGGGTCAACAACCAGGGGGCATAGATTTAAAGTAATTGGTAGGAGGTTTAGAGGGGATTTGAGGGGAAATGTTTT
>NC_091990.1:36408745-36433745 GCF_044704955.1 Pristiophorus japonicus | reverse complement strand
ACGATGGATTGAAAAAGATCAGCTGGTTCATCAATATTAATTAAATAGAGATTTTGTTTACTATTGCACTTTCAGGTTTGCTTTCTATTCCAGATTTGTAGTGCTTTAAAAAATATTTTAAAATCTCTATTTGCATTTCTTACATTTTGTGGAAAATAACATGTTGCTTAATAATTGTTATTTACAGGTGATCGCATAAACCAACTTCAGACAACTCTGGCCAGTTCTCAGCAGTTCCAACAAACCTTTGATGAACTTAAGTTGTGGCTGGATGATAAATGCAGTGAACATACTCAGAGGCCTTCTGTGTCTGCAAACCTTGATGTTTTACAGTCTCAGATAAGTGAGCAGGAGGAGTTCCAAAAAAGCCTGAATCAACATTCGGGCTCCTATGAGATGATCCTTGCTGAAGGAGAGTCTCTGTTTCGAAGTGCCCAACCTGGAGAAGAAAAGATAAACCTTCAGAGTCAGTTGTCAATCCTTAAAGGACAGTGGGATGAGCTAAGCAAGCAGGCAACAGGCAGACATTCTAAACTCAAAGACTGCCTTCAGAAAGCACAGAAGTACAGACAGTATGTGGAAGACTTGCTCCCATGGATAGAAGAATGTGAGTTTAAAATTGAAGAACTGGAGATCACTATTGATCCAGCACAATTGAACTCCTCTTTAGCTAGTGCTAAGGATCTACACTGTGATGTGGAGAAACACCGTTCACTGCTGGAGATGATGAACACTGCTGCTGACATCCTTGTGGAGTCCTGTCAGGTCGATGAAGAAGATATTAGGGATGAAAAAACAGATATAAACCAAAGGATGGATCTTATTACGGAGCAACTACAAGCCAAAAATGAATCAATAGAGGAAATGGCCCAAAGGTTAAAGGAGTTCCAGGACTCCCTGAAAAACATCCAGAAGAAACTTGATACTACCAAACAGCAGCTTGAAATATATGATGCTCTTGGACCACAGGCCTACAGTAATAAGAACTTGGAAAAGCTGAGGACACGGCAGGAAGCTCTACAGAACTTAGAGCCACAAGTGGTCTATCTGAGAGATATCGCCCAAGGTCTAGTAGAAGATGCTCCTGAAGGTGCAGATTCATCACAGCTCCTACAGCAAGCAGAAGTAGTTCAGCAGGAATATGGCAATGTAAAACAGAGAGTGGATGAAACCTGTTTGTCAATGGAAAACAGACTTCAAGGAATCGGACATTTCCAGAACCGTGTCCGAGAAATGTTTTCTCACCTTGCAGACCTGGATGACGAATTGGACAGCATGAGTCCCATTGGGAGGGACCTGGACAGCCTGCAATCACAGATTGATGACATTAAGCAATTTATGAGAAAACTTAAAGAATTAAAAAAAGATATTGAAACTTCAGAAAAAGAATGCAAACAGATGCTAGAGGTGGAAGGCAGTCCAGATCTACAAGGACTGAAACGAGAGCTTGAAGCCTTGAACAAACAATGTAGTAAACTACTGGAACGAGGAAGGGACAAACAAGAACAAGTAGAGATGACTGTGGCACGTGTTGAAGATTTCTATGAAAAACTTAAAGAACTGAATAGTCTCCTAACCAAAACCGAAGAGGGTGAAGAATTGCAAGGGATGGTGGGAACGGAAGTTGATGTCATCAATCAGCAACTGGCAAATTTTAAGGTAAGTTTTGTTTTAACTCAATTATTTGTTTGGGTGGATGATAATACCAGGTGTAAAATTAACCAGAGTACAGCAGGTGCAAAATGCTGATCCATAGCACCCGTTCTTTTTGGTGCTACGAGTGCCCTTGGAGATCCAAATGGTGTCCGCGATGGATTCGTACATTTCTGGTGCAAGTCACACCAGATGCCATATTGGTACGTTAGCGCACGTGCGCTGTGAGTATCCATCGGAAGTATGCAGATCATGTAGCCAGCACTGCAAATTTGGAGCTCCAGCTCATGCCTTCTCCTAAGCTCGCACAGCTGAACATGCGCTCAGCAGCAGGAAGAACCCCCCCACCCATCATTCCCTACTTATAGGTGAGGGGGTTGACATATGAAGGTAGGTTGAGTAGTTGGGCCTAAACTCATTGGAGTTCAGAAGAATGAGAGGTGATCTTATCGAAACATATAAGATATTGAGGGAGCTCGACAAGGTGGATGCAGAGAGGATACTTCCACTCATAGGGGAAACTAAAACTAGGGGGCCACCCATTTAAAACTGAGATGAGGAGGAATTTCTTCTCTGAGGGTTGTAAATCTGTGGAATTCTCTGCCCCAGAGAGCTGTGGAGGCTGGGTCACTGAATATATTTAAGGCAGAGATAGACAGATTTTTGAGCGATAAGGGAATAAAGGGTTATGAGGAGTGGACAGGTAAGTGGAGCTGAGTCCATGATCAGATCAGCCGTGATCTTATTGAGTGGCGGAGCAGGCTCGATGGGCCAGGTGGCCTACTCCTGCTCCTATTTCTTCTGTTCTTAGTTGCTGATTGATTTCTACTGGCTGTTGCAATGATTCTACGTTTGGTGCTTTCTATAGTTGTTAAAGTTGCTAAAGTCTGCAGGGAGTGGTGTGGTATGTGCTGAAGGACTTTTTTCTGACTTCAGGGCTTTTTTCTGACTTCAGGGCTTCTGCACAAACCACTAGCTAACTGACATGGGTGCACTAGTAGGCATTCCCCTTGGAATACAGCTTGACTTGGAGAATGAACGGAGGAGATTCAGAGCAGGACAAGCTTCTGGAAGAAGGGGGAGAAGGGGAGAAAGGCTCTCAGCAGGAGGGTATATCCACCTCGAGTGTTCGGGAAGCAATTCTCCTTCCTGAACCGCAGCAAGGAACAATGTGTGAAATGTCTGCGCTTCAGTAAGGACGTCCTCACTGAAATCTGTCACCTGCTGCAACCACAACTGCAACCTCTGAGCAGGGCGAGGACTGCATTGCCAGTGTCTGTGAAGGTGACGTGGCGATGAACATTTATGCATCAAGCTCCTTCCAGGCTGGAGCTGCAGATTTTTGCAACATCTCGCAGTTTACCATCCACAGTTGCATAAGGGAGGTCATTGAGGCTCTGTATTCAAAGAGAACTGACTATATTTCTTTCCCTATAACCAGAGCCGGATTAAGGCTGTGAGGGGCCTAAGGCTTATAGGGAAGGGCCTATATATGTACTATATATTGCATACAATTCATAAAATTATCAAAGAAATATAATTGTATATTTATCCAAATTTAACAACTATCAAAAATCAAAGCTGTGTACATTAAAAACAGCAAAAAAATTAAAGCAGAGATTGTTTTTTTCCTGTGATATCAAACACAAAATTCTCTGAACACGTCTCTTCAAACAAAGACTGATTTCTTCCTGGCCTTAGCTGTGACCCAGCTTGTAAATCAGAAGAGATTGTGGGATGAGGGGGAAATGGAACGCAAGAGGAAAGCTTAGGTTTGTGGATACTGTTGTCTACGATGGTTTCAGGCCCGCCGCTGGCCATAGCTTCAGCAATGATTGCAGGCACCGTTTCTACCATGGGGATAAGGATGCCTGTCCCCCACCGGTTAGGTCCTGCTGCCTCTGGTTATGTGCAGCATATCCTGCGAGATAGAGGGAAGTGTCAGTGAGTGTGGTGCAATCTGTTTGGGTGATGTGGCTGTCATGGATAGCTGGCAGCATGTGCAAATTGGGAGATGTCGGTCTGAGGTTTGAAGCAGTGCTAATTGTATGAGGGTGAGATGAAGCTATGATTGTTCTGTATGAATCCTGATTGATAGAGATTGTTGGTAGGTGAGTGGGGGGTGTGGTGCATTGTGAGGTTGCTGAGGCTAGTGGTGCAGTTGGTAGGATATGGCATTTGAAGATGCATTCACTGACCTTGACCAGTCATGAGGTCATTGAGCTTTTTGCGGCACTGCATCCACATCCTCGGGGCTTGACTCCAGGCATTGACTGCCACAGCTATCTGCTCTCTCTGCCTTCTGAGCGTTTGTCTGGAGGACCTCCTGACCTCCTGTGGATGTAGCACGTCTTTCCTCCTTTCTACCACCTCCAGCAAGGCCTTCATTGCAATGTGAAAAAACTTTGGAGCCCGTTCTCTCCCATGTTCCATTATTGAGTGTTTCCCAGGTCAGAATCTGTTGTACAACGACTTCCACCACCTGCTCCAGCAACAATGCACCAAAAGGCCCCAAGTTTCCACATGATTTGCTCCTGATTTTTAGGAGAAACTGGTGTAGAACGGAGTATCTTAGAAATCGGAATTCTCCACATTTAGTTTTCTGCAGTTCTAGTCAGGTAGAACAGTTTCACTTTGGAACTGAATTTTCTTTTCAAAAGGGGGCGTGTCTGGCCACTGACGCCTGATTTGAAAGTTTCCACAGTGAAAACGTACTCCAAACTAACTTAGAATGGAGCAAGTGAAGATTTTTGTACGCTTGAAAAAACCTTGTCTACACTTTAAAAAATCAGGCACAGGTTACAAATTAGGCGTCGGGAACGAGGTGTGGGGTGGGGGGAGGGGGGGGAAGGGAAGTCATTAAATTCTACAATCAATCCTTAGTTATACTTATACAAATAAATCCAACCTGAATAAAAATTTATAAGCAAAGAAAAGATTAAATAAACCATGTTCCTACCTGTGTGAAAGTGCTTCAGGCAGGCTTTTCAGGCAGCGGTGTGGCGTCAGTGTCTCAGCGGCAGGGGCAGGCAGCAAGCAGCCTTCGAGCTGAGCTGCGGTGCTTGAGGCAGGCCTTCATTCCCCGCGAAGATGCAGCACCCGGATGGACTTGAGGCGATTCAGCCATGGGATTGCAGCGGCGTCAGTGGCTGGCTGGGAGCCGAACAATCAGGAGCAGACGTGAGGCCATTTGGCCATGGGATTGCAGCGGCGTCAGTGGCTGGTCGGGAGCAGCAGCAGCCTTCGAGCTGAGCTGCAGTGCTTGAGGCAGGGGTGTGGCATCAGTGTCTCGTCTCGACGGCAGGGGCAGGCAGCAAGCAGCCTTCGAGCTGAGCTGCTGTGCTTGAGGCAGGCCTTCATTCCCCGCGATGATGCAGCACCTGGACGGACTTGAGGCCATTCGGCCATGGGATTGTAGCGGCGTCAGTGGCTGGTCGGGAGCAGCAGCAGCCTTCGAGCTGTGAGGGGGACTGACTGAGGCCATTTGGACAGGGAGAGGCAGCCACATCGACATCTTTATATTTAAATTTGCAGAATGGGTTTACCACATATTATGCAATGGTTTGCTTCCTCATGCAAGAAATTCTTTGTTCTTGGTGGACGTTGATCCATTGCAAAGTTGAATTAGCACATTTATTTCTTCAAATACACAGTTCTTAATTTGCAGGCACCGGTTCTGCAAGTTTAGCAGTGAAAAGCTGAACTCACTGATTTCAGCAGGTGATTTATTCAGCGGCGCTGCTAAAAGCACTCCCTCACACACAGAAATATCAAAATTAAAATACAAGCCTTTGCAGGGGTCCAAGAAACAAATCTTCACTTTTTCTGCAGCACTTTTAAAAATGGTCGAGTGCCAATGTTTACTTCCGACTGCGCATGCGCGAACGCTCCAACACGCACATGCAGGGTTGCCGGCACCAAGTAGCCTCATTTAAATTGTACCCGCCCCCTCCTACTTACAAAATCGGCACGAGTGGTAGGCTCCGCCCCCTGTGCGCTGTGCCAAGCAGAGCTCGAGAATACCGCGTTTTTTTTTCTGGCGCCGTTTTCGGCGCGAAAAACAGGTGCCCAGCTCTGAGGTGCGCCTTTTTCGCCGCATGTGGAAACTTGGGGCCTAAGTGTTGCAGGCTAGCGTTAAGTGGTGCTGTCCACTTACGATTTTGGGCCTCCTGCTGATATGAGCAGCAATTAATAGTGCAGTTAGCACTGGCTGCTTGCTGCAATCATGAAAATGAGCACGCAGCCCGAAGTTGGTGTGCTGCCTCCATCACACTGAACGGGTGCAAGTTAATCCCTCATCGCAATCCTCGCGCCTGTTTTCAGGGGCTATTGAATTTAACCCCCAGCATTTTTTAAGTTGGCAGGAATGGCCTAACATTGTGTTATTTGAAATTCAATTTTTTATACATTCTTCCTCATTCATTCTGTCTACCCATACAAATAAGTAGGCTATTATCAAAACAAGGGAAGAAACTGCTGATATACTGACCTTTAAGAGTCTGGTGCAATATAGGAGTCTTGGAAGTGTGTGGTATTCATCTGGTATCACATTTCAGTTCTTCCCCCAAACTCACTGATCCTCTGACTCTGGTCTTGTGTGCATTCCCCCTTTCCTTTGCCCTATCATTGGGGACCATGCCTTATAGAATCATACAATGATACAGTACAGAAAGAGGCCATTCTCTTTGAAATAGCTATCTATCTAGTCCCACTCCCCTGCTCTTTCCCCAGATTTTTCCACTTCCAAGTATTTCTCCCCTTTGAAAGTTACTATTGAATCTGCTTCCACCCCCCTCTCACAGATCACAACAACTCGCGTAATTTTGTTTTCCTTGTGTCGCCTCTGGTTCTTTTGCCAATTACCTTAAACCTGTGTCTTCTAGTTACTGATCTTCTGCCACTGGAAACAGTTTCTCCTTATTTACTCGATCAAAATCTTTCATGATTTTGAACACTTCTATCAAATCTCGCTTTAATCTTCGACTCTAAAGAGAACAACCTCAGTTTCTCTAGTCTCTCTATATAACTGAAGTCTTTATCCCAGGTACCATTCTAGTAAATCTTCTCTGCACCCCCTCTACGGCCTTGACATCCTTCCTAAAGTGTGGTGCCCAGAATTGACCACAGTACTTCAGTTGGGGCCGAACCACTGTTATATAAAGGTTTACTTACTTGTTTTTTGTATTCTATGCCCCTATTTAAACCGCCAAGGATCCTGCATGTCTTTTTAAATGCCTTCTGAACTTGTCCTGCCACCTTTAAAGACTTGTGTATGTATACCCCCAGGTCTCTCTCTTCCTGCACCTCCTTGAGTACTGCTGGGGGATATTACTCATTAGGGGAAGGCAGCAGCAGCCAAGTTCATGACACCATGAGTGGCTCTGCTGCACAGGAGGGCAGGAAAAAGAGTGGGGAGAGCTATAGTGATAGGGGATTCTATTGTAAGGGGAACAGATAGGCGATTCTGCGGCTGCAAATGAGACTCCAGGATGGTATCTTGCCTCCCTGGTGTAAGGATCAAGGATGTCTTGGAGCGCCTGCAGCGCATTCTGGAGGGGGAGGGGGAACAGCCAGCTGTCGTGCATATAGGTACCAACGATATAGGTAAATAAAACGGGATGAGATCCTACAGTCTAAGGATTAGGGGTAAGCCATATAGAACCGAGATGAGGAGAAACTTTTTCACCCAGAGAATGGTGAACCTGTGGAATTCTCTACCACAAAGTTGTTGAGTCCAGTTCGTTCAATATATTCAAGAGGGAGTTAGATGTGGCCCTTACGACTAAAGGGATCGGGGGTTTAGAGAGAAGGCGGGAGTGGGGTATTGAAGTTGCATGATCAGCCACAATCATATTGAATGGCGGTGCAGGCTCGAAGGGCCGAATGGCCTCCTGCACCTATTTTCTATGTTTAAAATTGTAGCATTTGGTTTATACTGCCTTTCCTCATTCTCTGCGTTAAATGTCATCTGCAATGTGTCTGCCCATTTCACCAGTCTGTCTATGTCCTCCTGAAGTCTGTTACTATCCTCCCCATTGTTTACTACATTTCTGAGTTTCATGTTACCTGCAAACTTTGAAAATATGCCCTGTATACCCAAGTCCAGGTCATTAATATACAGGCAACTCTCGATTATCGGGGCCCTCGGGGATCGGGCTATTGCGGCTGAACGATTTTGTCACTAGAGCGAGTGCAAGTACTTGCCGAGAATGTTTGGGTCCTCTAGGTCAAATGAAACTCGGCTTTACTTACCCCCAAGGCCGGGCGGCACCCTCAGTGATACTCCAGACTGCACAAGAGCACATTCACCAAGATTTATCCCAATTTCTTTATGTTTGGAGAGGAGTTCCTAAGTGACAGTCTTCTGATCTGATTGCCTATGAAATCGGAATTAAGAAGGGACCTGTGGTGCATAGGCTTGACTCTCGGACTGCGTATAGAATAAGTACAAATGTTGCTCTACAAGGATTCCTTTAAGGTCGAGACAGCATTAAGCTTTATTATAAAATAAAGCCCTTCCTCTGTGTGTAGTGATCATGCTGTGTGTCGGCACAGGACTGTGTGGGGTGGTTTTAATGGTCATGTGCAGCTGTACACGGGACAGAATTACAGTTTTTAAAAGTGCCGTTGCAGCGGGTTCTCCGTTAGATCCGTGTACGGATAATCGAGAGTTGCCTGTATATCAAAAAGAGCAGTGGTTGCAACACCGACCTCTGGGGACATCACTGTAACACTTCCCTGCAGTCTGAAAAATAACCATTCACCACTACTCTCTGCTTTCTGTCCCTTAGCCAATTTTAGATCCAGGCAGCCACTGCCCCTTTAATGTCATGGGCCTCAATTTTGCTAACCAGTGTATTAAGTGGTAGTTTATTGAACATCTTTTCAAAGTCCGTATATACAACACGACACTCAACAACCCTCCCCATTACGTAATCAAAGAACTCGATCAAGTTAGTCAAACACAATTTGCCATCAATAAATCCGTGCTGGCTTTCATTTATTAGCCGATACTTTTCCAAGTGCCAATTAATTTTGTCCTGGATTAATGTCGTTAAAAGCTTTCCCACTGCCAACATTAGGCTGACTGGCCTGTAGTTGCCGGAATTATCCCTCTCCCCTTTATTGAGCGGGGTTGTAACATTTGCAATCCTCCAGTCCTCTGGCATCATTCCCATATCTAAGGAGAATTGGAAGATTGTGGCCAGAGCCTCTGCAATTTTCCCCCATACTTCCCACAGCAAACTAAGATGCACCCCATCCAGACAGGGTGACTTTTCTACTTTGAACGCTACCAACCTTTTAAGACATCCATTTTTATCCTATCCAATTTCTCTACAACCTCGTCCTTTACTGTGACCCTGGCAGCATCCTCTTCTTTACTGAAGACGGATGCACATTACTGATTTCGTACCTCAGCCTTCACAAGAAGATCTTTTTGGTCTGTAATCAGCCCCAGCATTCCTTTGACTACCCTTTTACTATTTATATGTTTCTGTTGTCCACTAATTTATCGTGTACACTTTGCCCCGCTTATTTTTACAATTTTTACAAATCTCCCCTGTACTTTTTGTAATCAGCTTGGTTCTTTACTGAATTATGAACATTTATCAGAAGCCTCCTTTTTCTGTTTCATTTTAATCTCTATGGGGCCGAAATTGCTAAATTTTTAAGGCCCGTTACCGCCTCTAAGGGACGAGAAGTTCTATCTGACCGGGGGCAGGCGGATGGTACGTCAGTAGTCATGGGGGATTTTAACCTACATATTGATTGGTCAAATCAAATCGCACGGGTAGCCTGGAGGAGGAATTCATAGAATGCATACGGGATTGTTTCTTAGAACAGTATGTAACAGAACCTACAAGGGAGCAAGCCATCTTAGATCTGGTCCTGTGTAATGAGACAGGAAAAATAAACGATCTCCTCGTAAAAGATCCTCTCGGAATGAGTGATCACAATATGGTTGAATTTGTAATACAGATTGAGGATGAGGAAGTTGTGTCAGAAACGAGTGTACTATGCTTAAACAAAGGGGACTACAGTGGGATGAGGGCAGAGTTGGCTAAAGTAGACTGGAAACGAGGACTAAACGGTGGCACAATTGAGGAACAGTGGAGGACTTTTAAGGAGCTCTTTCATAGTGCGCAACAAAAATATATTCCAGTGAAAAAGAAGGGATAACCAGCCGTGGATAACCAAGGAAATAAAGGAAAGTATCAAATCAAAGACCAATGCGTATAAGGTGGCCAAGGTTAGTGGGAAACTAGAGGATTGGGAAAATTTTAAGCAACAGCAAAGAATGACTAAAAAAGCAATAAAGAAAGGGAAGATAGATAACGAAGGTAAACTTGCGCAAAACATAAAAACAGATAGTAAAAGCTTTTACAGATATATAAAACGGAAAAGAGTGACTAAAATAAATGTTGGTCCCTTAGAAGATGAAAAGGGGGATTTAATAATGGGAAATGTGGAAATGGCTGAGACCTTAAACAATTATTTTGCTTCCGTCTTCACAGTGGAAGACACAAAAACCATGCCAAAATTTGCAGGGCACAGGAATGTGGGAAGGGAGAACCTTGAGACAATCACTATCACTAGGGGGGTAGTGCTGGACAGGCTAATGGGACTGAAGGTAGACAAGTCCCCTCGTCCTGATGAAATACATCCCAGGGTATTAAAAGAGATGGCGGAAGTTATAGCAGATGCATTCGTTATAATCTACCAAAATTCTCTGGACTCTGGGGAGGTACCAGCGGATTGGAAAGCAGCTAATGTAACGCCTCTGTTTTTAAAAAAAAAAAGGGGGGCAGGCAAAAGGCAGGTAACTATAGGCCGGTTAGTTTAACATCTGTAGTGGGGAAAATGCTTGAAACTATCATTAAGGAAGAAATAGCGGGACATCGAGATAGGAATAGTGCAATCAAGCAGACGCAGCATGGATTCATGAAAGGGAAATCATGTTTAACTAACTTACTGGAATTCTTTGAGGATATAACGAGCATGGTGGATAGATGTGTACCGATGGATGTGGTGTATTTAGATTTCCAAAAGGCATTCGATAAGGTACCACACAAAAGGTTACTGCAGAAGATAAAGGTACGCGGAGTCAAAGGAAATGTATTAGCATGGGATAGAGAATTGGCTGGCGAACAGAAAGCAGAGAGTCGGGATAAATGGGTCCTTTTCCAGTTGGAAATCAGTGGTTAGTGGTGTGCCACAGGGATCAGTGCTGAGACCACAACTGTTTACAATATACATAGATGACCTAGAAGAGGGGACAGAGTGTAGTGCAACAAAATTTGCAGATGACACAAAGATTAGTGGGAAAGCGGGTTGTGTAGAGGACACAGAGAGGCTGCAAAGAGATTTGGATAGGTTAAGCGAATGGGCTAAGGTTTGGCAGATGGAATACAATGTCGGAAAGTGTGAGGTCATTCACCTTGGGGAAAAAAAAACAGTAAAAGGGAATATTATTTGAATGGGGAGAAATTACAACATGCTGTGGTGCAGAGGGACCTGGGGGTCCTTGTGCATGAATCCCAAAAGGTTAGTTTGCAGGTGCAGCAGGTAATCAGGAAGGCAAATGGAATGTTGGCCTTCATTGCGAGAGGGATAGAGTACAAAAGCAGGGAGGTGTTGCTGCAACTGTATAAGGTATTGGTAAGGCCGCACCTGGAGTACTGCGTGCAGTTTTGGTCACCTTACTTAAGGAAGGATATACTAGCTTTGGAAGGGGTACAGAGACGATTCACTGGGCTGATTCGAGAAATGAGGGGGTTAACTTATGATGATAGATTGAGTAGACTGGGTCTTTACTCCTTGGAGTTCAGAAGGATGAGGGGTGATCTTATAGAAACATTTAAAATCATGAAAGGGATAGACAAGATAGAGGCAGAGAGGTTGTTTCCATTGGTAGGGGAGACTAGAACTAGGGGGCACAGCCTCAAAATACAGAGGAGCCAATTTAAAACCGAGTTGAGAAAGAATTTCTTCTCCCAGAGGGTTGTGAATCTGTGGAATTCTCTGCCCAAGGAAGCAGTTGAGACTAGCTCATTGAATGTTTTCAAGTCAAAGATGGATAGATTTTTAACCAATAAGGGAATTAAGGGTTATGGGGAGAGGGCGGGTAAGTGGAGCTGAGTCCATGACCAGATCAGCCATGATCTTATTGAATGGCGGAGCAGGCTCGAGGGGCTAGATGGCCTACTCCTGTTCCTAATTCTTATGTTCTTATGGTGCGACCCATCTAGAATTGCCCCCGGGTCGGGGGCAGCAAAAACAGGTTTCCGCCGCGTCCCATGTTTCCGCCCCGCTCGGCGCTCCAACCTGTTGTCGGCCACCCCTTACCGACCACCATCGACCCCTTTTCCACCCCATGGGGAAAATGACCCCGCAGGAGTGCAGCCGCTTCACCCAGTGGGAAGGGCGCACCACTGTGGCCGCCATTTTGTTTCATTTGTCAGCCGACTCTGCAGTCAGCCAAACAATATCAGCGGCTGGTTCGGCTGGGCCACCAACAGGCAGCTCGGAACCTCCTCTTGGGTGCCGGGCCACAGGCCTCCTTAGTAGCCCAGTGGGTGCCAAGGAGGCCTTGCTAGACTACGCAGCATCCCTCCCCTTTAAATGGGCAGCGCTGATGACGCCTTCCATCCCAATCCCGACTCTCTTCCGCTCCCCCAACGCCGCCCCGTTCATTTTTGCGGTCCAAAGTGCCCAATTTCCCTCTCTTCTCTGCCCCATCTGTACTGGCGGTAATTCGCCATTTAATTCGAATTATCCGCCCCAAACAGGGCAGAGGGCACTTTCGGCCCCTATATCTTTCGTCATCCAGGGAACTCTAGGTTTGGATGCCCTCCTTTCCCTTTTGTGGTAATGTGTCTAGTCTGTACCTGATCTGTCTTTCCTTTGAAGGCCTCCTATTGCTCATTTACTGTTTTACCTGCCAATTTTATAATCCACTCCCTGATTTTTTTAATTCATTCATGGGATGTTGGTGTCGCTGATGAGGCCAGCGATTATTGCCCATCCCTAATTGCTCTTCAGATGGTGGTGGTGAGCCGCCGCCTTCATGAACTGCTGCAGTCCATGAGGTGAAGGTACTACCACAGTGCTGTTAGGGAGGGAGCTCCAGGATTTTGACCCAGCGACTATGAAGGAACAGCGATATGTTTCCAAATCAGGATGGTGTGTGACTTGGAGGCGAACTTGCAGGTGGTGGTGCTTCCATGCAGGTAGATTGTAGAGGTCACAGTTTTAGGAGGCGCTGTCGAAAATGTTGCTGCGGTGCATCTTGTAGATGTTACACACTGCAGCCATAACTACCCTAAACCTAATGAAATTGTGATCACTGTTTCCCAAATGCTCTCCCACTGAAACATGCTCTACTTGCCCCACTTCATTCCCCAGAACTAGATCCAGCACTGCTCCAGATTTGGTACCAACTGCGAGACGCATCATTTTCTTTTTATACATTCAGGTGCAGATGTCTATCCTGAAACTATAGCACTCATTTTTCTTGCTATCACATTAATAAATACAATACCTAGATAGCTTCAAAATGGAGTTTGTCGTCCTCAGGAATCCTAATGAGCCTGATTTATATTCTGAAGATGGTAGACTGATTGCTACAAGTTTTCCACTTTTGGACCCTGACCAAAACTGCTTTGGCAAATGCTGCTCAGTTCAAACAAGTGGCCCCTTTTCACTTCACTTGTCTGATTCCTAGGTGGTATTTATCACACAGATACAGCATAGCAAATCATCCTTTCAGAAGAATGCAGCATGCCCTGAAAAACTTCAGTACTTTGGTAACAAAATTAATGCCCGACAGTCAATTGAGAACTGTGACTTATCAGGCATTCTGGACTAAGTTCATCCAGAAGGAAATGTTTAGATTAATGGAACAGTGACTTGTTTCAGTGACAAGTCCAGACTATGCTTAAAATTTTGAGCATCCCAATGGACCTGCAAGAAAACCTCTTTGGAATCATATTTAAAAGAAAATCTCTTTGGGCGATACATTGGAATTTCTTTTGAAGTTCTATGGTAATATTTTAGTCAATGCATTATAAATTGGCTTCTCCTACCTTGCTGTTAGGCACCCACCCTTTGGGGTAAAAAGTAGGGTTTATTTCACAGCAGTAGTTAACTTCATACTTGGGTTCAGAAGATCTAGGCAAAGAGGTCAGTAGGTTTCCGGAAAAATAGTGGCAACAACTAGCACCTCCTTCTTGTGTCGTTGATCCTCTCCCTATACTGGAGAGTCACATCTAACACTTGCAGTCAAATGGGAGGTAACCCATCACTTTTGAGCAGTAGGGTAAGAGAGCCTGTGCAGTAAGGTTATTTCCACACATTACTGGGATTCCCCAAGCTTCAAAGTGGTAACTTTCCAGGCATAGTCTTTAAGCACACTGATGTGTCTGTGTACATCATGAGCTTTATATAAATGCGTTGTTCTTAGAAAGGAGAATGATAAGCTTATCTTAAATTTATATGGCAATTTTTGAAACGTTCTGTCTTCCTGCTGCATGTCTGCTCCAGTAATGTCACGAATGGTGAACCACCTGTGCCACAGGCTGGAAGTGCAGATAATTGTTCTAAATTTCAGGTGTACCTTTATTCTTTTGGGTTTAGTGGTGCTCATTGCTCCTATAAGTAATCTCCAATCAGGAGTGTGCGCATGCTGCCCAATATCTAAGCATGCGATAGCATAACCAGAGAGCATACCATCGGACTCCCTAGTGATCTGAACTGGATATTGTCTCTTGCACATGCCTTCACGTACTTCTCCAATATTTCACTTGATGGACTGATGATGATTTGTATCTGGTCTTTTCTCACAAAAGTATGTTTTTAACATGCAGCAAGTGAATATACAGAGCGACAATTATTATTAAATCTCATCCCAATTCAACTAATTTTTGTTGTCTCCTTGTGAACAAGACAAATAATAAAAGTATGCTACACTGACCCTTTTAGCGGGCTCATTAAACTTTTTCTGATCAACTAGCACTTGGAAAATTAATTTTTATTACTTTCCCGTGCCTCTGGTCCATTACTTTGTACCCAGCAGACTACATACAACCATGTTCTTCAATCAGCGTGTGAAAATGTTTTCACATTTGTGAATGAATAAGAAGCAGATTATCATTTTATTCTAGTAATCTGAATTTTAGATGTATAATCTATGTTTTTCATGACATGTGTAAGTACGTTTTTCTTTGGGCCTAATTAGTCTTGTGACATTAAAAGCTGGAATTTATCAGATTAACACAATACTCTCTCTATTCATAGAATCATAGAAACTTACATAGAAACATAGAAAATAGGTGCAGGAGTAGGCCATTCGGCCCTTCTAGCCTGCACTGCCATTCAATGAGTTCATGGCTGAACATGCAACTTCAGTACCCCATTCCTGCTTTCTCACCATACCCCTTGATTCCCCTAGTAGTAAGGACTTCATCTAACTCCTTTTTGAATATATTTAGTGAATTGGCCTCAACAACTTTCTGTGGTAAAGAATTCCACAGGTTCACCACTCTCTGGGTGAAGAAATTCCTCCTCATCTCAGTCCTAAATGGCTTCCCCCTTATCCTTAGACTGTGTCCCCTGGTTCTGGACTTCCCCAACATTGGGAACATTCTTCCTGCATCTAACCTGTCTAACCCCGTCAGAATTTTAAACGTTTCTATGAGGTCCCCTCTCATTCTTCTGAACTCCAGTGAATACAAGCCCAGTTGATCCAGTCTTTCTTGATAGGTCAGTCCCGCCATCCCGGGAATCAGTCTGGTGAACCTTCGCTGCACTCCCTCAATAGCAAGAATGTCCTTCCTCAGGTTAGGAGACCAAAACTGTACACAATACTCCAGGTGTGGCCTCACCAAGGCCCTGTACAATTGTAGCAACACCTCCCTGCCCCTGTACTTAAATCCCCTCGCTATGAAGGCCAACATGCCATTTGCTTTCTTAACCGCCTGCTGTACCTGCATGCCAACCTTCAATGACTGATGTACCATGACACCCAGGTCTCTTTGCACCTCCCCTTTTCCTAATCTGTCACCATTCAGATAATAGTCTGTCTCTCTGTTTTTACCACCAAAGTGGATAACCTCACATTTATCCACATTATACTTCATCTGCCATGCATTTGCCCACTCACCTAACCTATCCAAGTCGCTCTGCAGCCTCATAGCATCCTCCTCGCAGCTCACACTGCCACCCAACTTTGTGTCATCCGCAAATTTGGAGATACTACATTTAATCCCCTCGTCTAAATCATTAATGTACAATGTAAACAGCTGGGGCCCCAGCATGGAACCTTGCGGTACTCCACTAGTCACTGCCTGCCATTCTGAAAAGTCCCCATTTACTCCTACTCTTTGCTTCCTGTCTGACAACCAGTTCTCAATCCACGTCAGCACACTACCCCCAATCCCATGTGCTTTAACTTTGCACATTAATCTCTTGTGTGGGACCTTGTCGAAAGCCTTCTGAAAGTCCAAATATACCACATCAACTGGTTCTCCCTTGTCCACTCTACTGGAAACATCCTCAAAAAATTCCAGAAGATTTGTCAAGCATGATTTCCCTTTCACAAATCCATGCTGACTTGGACCTATCATGTCACCTCTTTCCAAATGCACTGCTATGACATCCTTAATAATTGATTCCATCATTTTACCCACTACCGATGTCAGGCTGACCGGTCTATAATTCCCTGTTTTCTCTCTCCCTCCTTTTTTAAAAAGTGGGGTTACATTGGCTACCCTCCACTCCATAGGAACTGATCCAGAGTCAATGGAATGTTGGAAAATGACTGTCAATGCATCCACTATTTCCAAGGCCACCTCCTTAAGTACTCTGGGATGCAGTCCATCAGGCCCTGGGGATTTATCGGCCTTCAATCCCATCAATTTCCCCAACACAATTTCCCGACTAATAAGGATTTCCCTCAGTTCCTCCTTCTTACTAGACCCTCCGACCCCTTTTATATCCGGAAGGTTGTTTGTGTCCTCCTCAGTGAATACCGAACCAAAGTACTTGTTCAATTGGTCCGCAATTTCTTTGTTCCCCGTTATGACTTCCCCTGATTCTGACTGCAGGGGACCTACGTTTGTCTTTACTAACCTTTTTCTCTTTACATATCTATAACACACAAGAAGCCAATCGGCCGTTGTGCCTGTGCTGGCTCTTTGAAAGAGCAGCCATGCTTGGTCCCACACCCTCGCTTTTTGTCTGTAACCTGCAAGTTTCTCATCCTCAAGTAGCTGTCCAACTCCTTTTTTAAATTATTTATGGTATCCGTTTCAATCACCTTTTCAGATTGAGCGTTCCTGATCCTGACAACACTCTGGGTGAACACATTTATCATTTCCCCTTTAGATCTTTTGCCATGATTGTAAATCTTTGACCTCTGGTTATTGACCCACTCCCCAGAGGGAATGGTTTTCCTCCGTCTACTCTATAAAAACCTCATAATCTTGGAAACTTCTATTTGGTCACTCCTTAACCTTCCCTGTTCCAAGGAGAATAGTCCTAACTCGTCCAACCTCTTCCCATAACTGAAGTCCCTCATCCCTGGTAAGATCCTGGTAACTCTCCCCGTACCCTTTCTAAGGCCTTTGCATCTTTCCTGACTTGTGATGCCCAGAATTGTCCACACTACTACAGCTGAGGCCTAACCAATGATTTATATTGTTCTAACATGATCTCTTTGCTTTTAAATTCTATTCCTCTATTTATAAATCCAAGTAACTTATGTTTTTTTAACTATCTTATCAACTTGCCATTCCCCCTTTAAGGATTTGTGTTGACCCTTGGCGACATTATCCGAAAATACAGCGTCAGTTTCCACATGTACGCTGATGACATCCAGCTTTACCCCACTACCACTTCTCTCGACCCCTCCATGGTCTCTAAATTGTCAGACTGCTTGTCCGACATCCAGTTCTGGATGAGCAGAAATTTCTCCAATTGAATATTGGGACGACCAAAGCTATTATTTAAGGTTCCCACCACAAACTCTGTTCCCTCGCCACTGACTCCATCCCTCTCCCCAACTTCTGTCTGAGGCTGAACCATGCTGTTCGCAACCTTGGTGTCATTTTTGACCCTGAAATTAGCTTTTGACCACATATCTGCGGCATAATTAATACCGCCTATTTCCACCTCCGTAACATCGCCCGCCACCTCCCTTGCCTCAGCTCATTCACTGCTGAAGCCCTCATCCATGTCTTTATTACCTCGAGACCTGATTATTCCAATGCTCTCCTGGCTGACCTCCCACATTCTACCCTATGTAAACTAGAGGTGATCCAGAATTCGGCTGCCCATGTCCTAACTCACACCAAGTCCCATTCGCCTATCACTCCTGTGCTTGCTGACCTTCATTAGCTCCCAGTTAAGCAATGCCTCAATTAAAAAATTTTCATTGTTTTCAAATTCCTCGATGCCCTCACCCCTCCCTATCTCTGTAATCTTCTCGAGCCCTACGACTCCCCACCCCCCCCCCCCCCCCTAAAGATGCCTGCGCTGCTCTAATTCTGCCCTCTTGAGCATCCCTGATTATAATCATTCAACCATTGGTAGCTGTGCCTTCTGTTGCCTAGGACCTAAGCTCTGGAACTCCCTGCCTAAACCTCTCCACCTCTCTACCACTCTTTCCTCCTTCAAAGACGTTACTTAAAACCTACCTCTTTGACCAAGTTTTTGGTCACCTGCAGTAATTTCTCCTTATGCAGCTCGGTATCAAATTGTTTTATCTCATAATACTCCTGTGAAGCGTAGTGGGATGTTCCACTACGTTAAAGGTGCTATATAAATACAAGTTGTTGTTGTTGTATATGGACACCAAGGTCTCTTATACTGTCTTTCGCTATTCGTCTTCCCAAAGTGCATCACTTTATACTGTCACTTTGTTTAAATTAGCATTTTATTGAGTATGACACCAGCAGGAGCTGTACATATAATTAATGTATTATTGGAATAAAGAGCTAGAGTTTCCCTAACCTGTTTTTCTGACACCCTCACCCGAGGTGCACTGTTTTTGTCCGCCTCCAAGCGCACCGAAAAAAGACGTCAGTATTCTGGCAGCTCCCCAGCCTCTCTCCAGTCGTGGCGCAGCGTGGCCCAATGGATTGGGGGCGGAGCCAGGTCCCGGCGTTGAAAACAGTGCCGGGATCTCTGCACATGCGCGCTAGAGTCTGCACGCATGTGCAGTAGCTCCTGGCAAGCCGAATCTGTGAGTACTCGCTGCAGGCTGTGTGGGAGGGGCCCGAAGCACGCCGTCCCTCACCCTGGCTGAATGGGCTCCCTCATCGGCGGCCCACTGCTTTCCCCAAGGTAGGATTTCTATTTTTTATTATTTACTGATTGACTTTGGTGCAGGGTTCCTTCTGTTTTATTTGTTAATTAATTGATTATTACCTTTTGTGCTTTGGTGCTTTAAATGTAGTTACTTGCGCTGATTCCTTAACTCTAGGTAAGGTTTTTCTGTGCAGACAGAAGTGGCAACATACGCTGGCCTAAGTTAGTTTGGAGCAACTATTTGCTAAAACAGGGGTAAGTGGCTGGGAACGCGTCCTTTTGGGAAAAACAAATGAACTAAAATAAAACCTAACTCACTCACTTACACTGGCGCAAATTAAATGGCCAGAATTGCAACTAAAAAGATAGTCCAGAAAAGTCAAGTTGCTCAAAAAAAAGGAGCAACTCCTGGGGAAACTTAGGCCCAAAGTTTTTTGATTTCGACATTGTTTATGCATCCCTTGAAAACGGATGAAACAAACTACTGCAAATGCTGCCACTTACCTGGAGCTAATATAAAATGCATCAATTCCATTAATGAGCAGCTGGGCTGAGTTAGTTAGTTATTCTGCTAAAAATAGCATGCAGAGTCTGTCACCTGTCTTTAGCTAACTTATTTGTGTTCCTCCCCAATACTTGACATAGCATTCTGTGTCTGGAGTTCTGCAGCACTCTACGCCTGTTGTCTCAGGACCCCTCCCTATAGAAGCATGGGCTTGAATATCATGGCTTTGCTATTTTTAAGAAATGATGCAGAGCAGAGAGCATTTAACAGCCGTGTTAATGGCCTCAAGTTTTTTTGAAAATAAAGACACCCGTGATTAAAAGTGATCTAATGTTTTTAACCCGACATTTTTTTCTTAGTTTAGTTTGTGGTTTTTTTCTTTTTTTCTAACCTTTTTTCCCACCAGTTATTACCTCTCTCCTCTTTCCTTTCTGTAGACACTGACTGTTTGAGGTATGCTTTCCACAGGTGTGGTTGCTCTCCAGTACCTTGCACAAATGTAAGCCCCAGACAATGATTGTTGGCAGGCTATTGGAGTCACAACCAAGCACAAT
This sequence comes from Pristiophorus japonicus, assembly GCF_044704955.1. NCBI lineage: Eukaryota > Metazoa > Chordata > Chondrichthyes > Pristiophoridae > Pristiophorus > Pristiophorus japonicus. The sequence continues at coordinate 36,413,726 of NC_091990.1, read as the reverse complement.
CCTGTTCTAACCCGACATCCAAATATCCGCTTTCACTGGAGGTCATTAGATAATATCAGGTTTGGGCATCTTGGTCAGTTTTTTCTTCCCTAAACCATGCGTGCAGGGGCCAGTTGTAGCATGCTCGCCACTGCCCTGGATGAAATCCAGTAGCTTAACACGTACAGATTAAACCTGGGCCTTTCACAGTCTTATGGTGCAGCTATTCATTGCCTTAACAAACTGAGCCATTGGGGAGCTCAATTCTAAGTGCTTAGGAATTAAAATGTTATGTTTGTGTTTTATTACGCTACTCAAGCTTAAAAGCTGTCTGGTCTCCTTACAGCAGCAAATAAAATGAGGAGTTAAAACCTTTCTGTTCAAAGATATTCTGAACATCCATTTAATATGCAACAAGTAGGCGGTACCAGCAGTCTATGTAGCCAAAAGATATGAAGGTTCAGCTACTAATTCAAAACTGCTCAATTGTACATTCAGGACAACCAATCATAGACATGTGCATCAGCCCAGGACAGTGCACGAAAGGCTGATTGAGGATTCAAAAATCCCAAAGAAACACTGTTGAACAGTAACAACTTTTTTTCTAAAGAAAAAAAAAGTGACACTGTAATACTTAAAAACGGCATAAGAATTGCATCGGACTGCTTCGATTTCCAAAGTAGGTCTGTGGTCGCACTGATAAAATAAATTTGATAATTTAATTTGACCACTTTTTATTAGTGTTCACTGCTCACTCAACCATGGACTTCAGATCAGAAATGGCAGTATTCGCTGCCAAAATAATTACTCAATAGAAACCTCTTAATAGCCCACCTCCATGGCAAGCAAAATATTCCCTGGATACAATTATTTGCGTTAAGCAAATACTGCTGAATATGTGGGAAATAAATTGCTACTCAATTAAATGATCCCTAAAGGTAAACATTTTTATTAACCATTGCCTGGAACATACTGTGTTGCTACAGTTAGACATTAACTAGAACAGAACAGGCCCTTGTTAAATTATGTTGTACTTTTTGTTAAAATACCAACCTGCCTATAAGTGTTTCATTGCAATTCAGAAGATGGTAAACTACCAAGCATCTCTATTTTGTATTCATAAACATTTTCCTCTTTCTGCAATTCAGTCTTTTTACAATATTCCATTATTTTGCTATGATTTTGTATTTTTGCGTGACTTGTAGCAAAGTACTGTTTGCTTATCTAAGATTTCTTCAATATGGTTCTTTGTCTATGGCATGGAAACTAATTTTTTGAAACCCTGTACTTGCTAATAGTGTTGCAAATGGTTCAGCTGAAGAACAGGACACATGTTATATTAACTTATAAATAGAAGTGCTGTGAAAATGACTGCCTTGTCATGTTGATGCAGTGCAGGAATGGTATTTTAGTTCTACTTGCAACTTCATTACAGGATGGTGGCTATTGCTGTGTGAAGTGGTTCAGTGATGCATTCAGCCAGTATTATCAGTGATCAACCATCTATGTCGCGCCATGTGAGGTGAAGTTAAACTATCCACATTTGCTATGTCGTGGTGTCACCTCTTATAAACACTGCAGAGTAGAGTATTAATCTGCTTTGGCAGCCTGCAGGGATGGAATGTTTCTGAATTGTAAAGTTTCTGTGGGACATTCCAGTCAGCTGCTGAATACTTGTTTGTGTTTTAAGGTGTTCCACAATAAGAGGTTTGTGTACACGGACCTATGTGTATTTTAGTGTTTCAGTCTTTCAGTGCGAAATTCAAAAGCTGCACATCCACAGTAGACTCCCTAATCAGGCTACATCCATTGCATTTTGTGGAGTAAGAGGGGAGAAGGCAGATTGTTAAGTTCTCCTCAAAGTTCAAGAGTACAGCATACCTGATGCACAGTTGTCTTAGCCATCCATTTCTAGATCTGGCTGAACCGCATCAAACTCTACATGGCCTCACTCTTCTACATCAAAACCACCCACTACTCTAGGATCATGCTAGAAAGAAAATATAACCCCAGTTTACTTTTCCCAGTTACCACTGTCTCCTTAAACCCCTTTTGCCTACTCCCTCCAACCTCGCCTCTAACAATAAGAACTAAGAGCTCAAATTCTTCTTCATCAACAAGATAGAGACCATCCGCTCTGCTCCCTCTTTCCCTGCACTGCTCCCCCCTCCCCCCCCCAACCCTCCTGCCCCTTGCCCACCAAGGCAAACCTCCTTCATCCCCCTCCAATCCTAGCCGTAAACACCTAACTAGTTTCAACTCCCACTCCTCATACCATCTCGGAGCTTATCTCTTCCATGAAGCCGACTTCCTGATCCCTCATTTCTACTAAAATCCTGACCACCCAAGTTCCCTTTCCAGCTCCCACGTTACCTGAATGTGACAACTATCTTGTCTCATCTCAAAAAACTCACCCTCGCCTCCTCTGTCTCAGCTAACTACCACCCCATCTATAACCTCCTTTTCCTCTTCACAGTCCTTTAACATGTTGCATTCCAAAATCTATGCCAATCTCTTCTGCAACACCCTGTTTGAATCCTTCCATTCACTGCACTGCACTGAAACGGTCCTAACCAAAGTCAGGAATGTGTCTGTGACCATGCTCATTGTCCTCCACCCCTCTGAAGTATTTGGTGCAGCCGTCCTCTCCATTGTCCAACTCAGTGGGGCTATCCTTACTTGGTTTCATTCTTACTTATCCAATTGTAGCAAGAGCAACTCTAGCAATGGCTTTTTTTTCTCGAGCTCTGTATTGTCATTTCCAGAGTCCCCAAGGATCCATCCATTGCCCTCGTCTCTTCCTTATCTACATGCTGCCTCTTGCCGACATAGTTTACAGGCAGGAGGTCCGCTTCCACATGTCACTGAAACCAGCTGTACCTCTCCATTACCTCTTATCAAGCCCTCAATTACTTCTGTGCTATCAGGCAGCTTGTTTAACATTCAGTCTTGGAACAGCTGTAATTTCATCCAACTAAACGTTGGAAAGACTGAAATCATCCTCAGCCACTGGCACAAACTCTGTAACCTAACCATCGACTCGACCTTCCTACCTGACTGCTATCTCCGGCTGAACCTCAGAGTCCAATCCCATGTTTTTGCTATGATAAAGACCACCTATTTCCACCTCTGATTACCTACCTCGGCCCTGACTTCAGCCCACCTGCTGTTGAGCCCCTAATTCAATCCTTTGTCACCTCCAGACTCAATTACTCCAATGATGTCCTGGCTGCCCTCCCATCTTCCACTCGCTAAACCTCAACTCATCCGAAACTGCACTGCCTGTATCCTATCCCACTCCAAGCCCTGCTCGCCTATCACCTCAGTCCTCGCTAACCTACATTGGCTTCTGGTCCCCCAATGCCTCAAATTTAAAATTTCAGTCTTGTGTTTAAATTCCTTCATGGCCTCACCCTTCTCTATTTCTGTAACATTTTTTCAGCCATACAACCCCCCCCCTGCCTAGCCCCCTCCCCTCCCCAATGCTGAAGTAACAATTGATTGTTGATAGTTGTAGGTGATGAGAGGTGGAAATGCACTTAGGTTTAAAAAATAAGTGGTTAGCATGATGTATTTTTAGGGTTGGGAGGGTAGAAAAGAACTCTTTTGATTTGATTGCTCATAAATGATGTAATGTTTATCAATGTAAGAAGATGCTGAAGCATAACTGTCCCTTACACTGGTAACTGGAGCTTTCAAAGTGAGAAAGGCAGAACATTTACCACTTATGTTTGGGGTGGGAGGTGATAGTTTAATATCGGGAAATGTAACCTTCGTCATTTAGTTCTTTTGAAGGATATTGTCCCCTGACATTATTATAGGTCACTAAATGCATTCATAAATATTCAAAATGGCAGTTTGGGATACACTTCATCTCTTTTCTCAGCCTTCCCCTATTGGGCCCAAGTTTCCACAAGAAAAAAAACGGGCACCCCTCCAAGCTGGGCACCCGTTTTTTGCGCCTAAAACGACGCCTAAAAAAATCCTCGGTATTCTCCACCTACTTACAGGTCCTCTGGCCCTCGGCGCAGCCAGCACGAGCTGTGGGGGGGGGCGGAGCCAGGTCCCTGCGCTGAAAACAGTGCCGGGACCTCTGCACATGCGCGCTACAGTGGGCACGCAAGTGCAGTAGCTCCAGGCACCGAACTGTGTGGGAGGGGACGAAGCACGCAGCCCCTAGCCCTGGCTGAATGGCCTCACTGGGGCTGCGTGGATAAGGCTCCTCCCACGGCCAGCTCCTGCTCCCCACCCCCGACAAGACCCGACACCTGCTCCCCCCGCCGACCAGACCCGACCCGACACCCGCTCCCCCCCCCCCCCCCCCCCGCCGACCAGACCCGACCTGACACCCGCTCCCCCCGCCGACCAGACCCCGCTCTTCCCCCCCCCCCCCCCCCCCCCCGGCCGACCAGACCCCCGACCCGAGACCCGACCCGCGCTCCTGTTCCCCCGACCCGACCCGCCACTGGTCCCGACTCCCGACTCCCGGATTGGATCCGATCCGACCTGACCTCTCCCTTCCCCACCCCACCCCCCCCGTCTCTCTCTCTCTCTCTCTCTCTCCCCCCCCCCCCCGCTCTCTCTCTCTCTCTCCCCCCCCCCCCCCCCCCGCTCTCTCTCTCTCTCTCTCTCTCTCCCTCCCCCCCGCTCTCTCTCTCTCTCCCTCCCTCCTCTCTCTCTCTCTCTCTCTCTCTCTCTCTCTCCCTCCCTCTCTCTCTCTCTCTCTCTCTCCCTCCCTCCCTCCTCCCTCCCTCCTTCCTTCCTTCCTCCCTCCCTCCCCTCCCCCCCCCTCCCCTCCCTCTCTCTCCCTCCCCCCCCTCTCTCTCCCTCCCTCCCTCTCTCTTCCCCCTCCCTCCCCCCCCCTCCCTCCCCTCTCCTCCCCCCCTCCTCTCCTCCCTCCCCCCTCTCTCTCCCCTCCCTCCCTCTCTCTCTCCCTCCCTCCCCCCTCTCTCTCCCTCCCCCCCTCTCTCTCCCTCCCCCCCTCTCTCTCCCTCCCCCCCCC